>NW_027642039.1:215000-267500 GCF_032717465.1 Coenobita brevimanus
ACCTTAAGCTCAAGAAAGTCCACGAATACGACTAAGGACCAAATCTTACCGTTCCAGCTCGAAAATTCTCCCGTAAACTGAAGATAAAAAACTGTAATTAGCCATCGTAGTGAAGTGGTTAACCAGGTGACTATAAAGAAGTCTCCATAGCGGCGTACTGTTACCATTTGTAATTTTTTATGTATTTGATTCTGCAGTTCTTCACTTTGAATTTGGATTAAACTTTGATTGTGAAGTGCAGGGTAGCAGTGTGAGTGAAGGCAAGCATAGAAACAGTCGTATTTACATGCATCCCTCCATCCTACCTTCCCACCTTCCCTCTTCTCTCACTCCCACTTTTTTCCGCTGGGGGAGCAGGTTATCGTGGGTAATGAGGGAGGATGATTGTGGCAGTGATAAGATGTGAAGAAGGAGGATTTGATTTGCACCTATCGACAGCACGAGAGTCATTAGGCCAGTCCTTTATTGCTTAGTTGCAGTCCTCCCCTTACCAACCTGCAGTAATCGGTGTATCCCCAGCTTCCCAATTGTACTGCTAGGAAGGATGCGAGCATATAGTACAGCATGTATGTATGTATGTACGTATGTATATGTGTGTATGTATGTATCTATATGTATGTGTATGTACGTATGTGTATGTGTGTATGTTGTATGTATGTGTATGTGTATGTATGTATGTATGTTTGAGAAGGTGGTGTGTCGTGGGAAGAGGGGGAGGGAGTCATTCCTGAATAGGGATAGAAACTTGTATAGGTTCTGTTGTATCGCGGTCACCTCCTTACAGGGTGCAGCGTCAGACAATAGATAAAGAAGCAGATATTTACAGGAGTCATATCTTGGAGAACGTACCCTGCAGTATGGGTAAGATGTGTATGGGAATGATATCATCGCGAAAGAGCTATAATGAGAATGTTTACGGGAATTACAGTGAAATATACAAACATATTACCAGTTCTGTGCCGGGAATTGAACCCAGGACTCGGAGGCAGCTTTCCACCGCACCACGAGCAGGTCAAATCCTTCTCACCATGTCACACACTTATAACCAAGCTACCCTCGCCCCCAACTGGGTCTGAAAGGGAAGAGAACCACCTGAGACTCGGGCAAGCAGATCCTTTTTATCGTACCCACATCACATCCGGCAAGTCAGCGTGGTGAAATAAACCTGTATTTGATTTTTCCTGTGTGAGTGCAGGTTTATTTTATCACTGAGAAGTATCATGAAATATTGAGAGATGCTTATGAGAAAAATATCCTGGACAAATATACATTATGGGGAGTCCGTGGGAAAGATATCTCAGAAAAATATCATTTAGGATCTAATTGCATATGAGAAGATTTAGTAGTAGTTGTAGTAGTATTTATTATTATTATTATTATTATTATTATTATTATTATCATGAGTAACCCCTCCTTCGTCGTGACATCAATTGATTCCCCAGCCGGGATGAGCAATTTCGACACCAATTGAGCAAGTAAACAGCAATACACCTTGATTGTAATTAGCAGGCGGTGATTTAAAGGGGGTGTTAATTAAGGCTGTTTACCCCGCTGCTTAACATATTCCACGGCAGTTAGGTCGTTTGTTATAGCCAGCCAGCAATTAAGTCCCGCCTGCCTGGGTGTAATAGTGATGAGGTGTTATATGAGGCTGTTATAGTGACGGGGTGTTCTATGGGGTTGTTGTGGTGGTGTTATTAGGATGTTATGGTTGTGACGGGTGATGCTGTTATGAAATTGCCATCGTCATCATCATCATCATCATCATCATCATCATCATCATTCAGACCTCTTTTCCCAGCCAAGGTGAGATGAGGTAATATGGTGGCATTGATTATTGTTAATGTTGGTCTGCTGGCGTCAAATATATTATTATTATTATTATTATTATTATTGTTGTTGTTGTTGTTGTTATTGGTGATGATGATGATGATGATGATGATGATTGATAGTTGTGATGGTGTTACATGAGTGTTATAGTGAGGTACTGTATGAGCCCGTTATAATGTTAACTTATGTGTAGCTGTTGTGACGGGTTGTTGTGGTGTTATAATTGAGTTAGGTGTCATGTGTTTGTGTTGTGGTGATTTTTATATGAAGCTAGTATGAAAGGAGTCTATGGTGATAACACTGAATTGTGGTGATGTTTGGTGATGTTATAGTGGCATTATAGGTGGGGGTGTTATATGGTGCTGGGATAATAAGTTTGCATGTGTGTATTGGTTGATTATGGTGGTGTTGGATGATGGAATAGGGGGGAATGGTGCTCTCTTATGGTGGTGTTACACGATACTGATTGAGAGGTTTATGACGGTGTTAAATATAAGAAGAAAAAAGAAAGGAATTTGGGTAACAGTGCTATATAAAATCACACTGAAGAGGCTAAGGTGAGCGTTGCGTTTTACAGATACAGTATGTTGTTGGAGAAAGGGGGTTAATTGCACACGATGTAAGGAGGAAAAAAATATGTTTATATATGTGTTGTATTTAGGTGATGGAAGATGGTCGTATATAATAGTGCATACTTCTCACTACAAGCTTCTTTCGTAAGGTGATTAAATTCGTCTTGTGGTATCAGGAATTAAAATAAGAAAGGTATCATTATTGCACAGGTTAAGCTGGCATAAGAGTGGTAATTAAGTTAGGTATGTTGTATTAGGACTGTTATATAAGTGCGCAGATGCAACAGTGTTTAAACCGGCGCAGGCAGAGTGAAATGTACGATGGCTGCGTAATGGTGCTATTTAGCTTATTAATGATGGTACAGGCTTGGTGCGTACCGTCATTACCGAGAGAGCGTATTGCAGTGATGAGCTGAGGTGTGCACGGAGGTGAGTGATATAATTAACCATTTCACTAGGAGAGCTCTTACCTCTGCCGAACAAAATCGGTTGTCGGTTGAAGATCAAGAATTTAATAGTGATTTTTGTTTTCCTAACCCTTCACTACGAATGGTCTCTAAGCTGAATGAAATTCCCTGCCGGTAGTACAAATTAATTGAACGTTTTCGTATTAAGGTGGTTAATCAGAAATGATGAGGGGTAGTTAGGGAGAACGTGTGTTTGAGCTGAGGAAAGAAACATTCTGAAAAGACCCTAATCAGAATTAAAGGATGAAAGTTGGAATTGATGAAGGCCTCCTTGATGCGGGGAAGAGGGTGTTTTTATTACTCCTTGCCTGTCTGTTGCCTCTGGTGTTCACTGGTCCACTCACTCCCTGACAGATCACACCATGTACTGTCACCAGCAAAAGTTGGCATACGGCCCACCGCAAGCATCATATTTGCGAACGTTTCTCGTTCCTCCCGAACGTCAGCTTACTTGTCACTTCTTGTTGTGTACTTTATGCAACTGCCTGTCCCACACGCAGATTTTTCATACAATACCCTGTGTCGCCACAACCGGCATGAAAGTGTCGGGATCATTTTGATAGTGATAATGTATCCACAACATAACAATTTGAACATTGTTTCCATCGTTTTAGCTAACGAAACGTGAGGGATATCACGTGTACAACAGGTGTATATTCTGTTAGTAGAGGGACCTTCACGAAATGCTAATGGGCATTTGAAACAGCAGTTTTGAACCACTTAATTTGATATCAGAAGTCCACTCTACCACTTTTTAGAAAATTAGTCATTGGCTTCTCTTGTGACTTATCTGTAAAGTATGGCGAGTCCGATGGACTGCTGATGTCTGGTTGCATAAGCTGGACGTTGCCAGCGTTCTTTTGTGACGGTACTAGTGAAGGGAATGTCTATTGTGAGTGACAGGCATGAGGTGAATAAGTGTGTTTTGTGTGTGGGTCGACAGAACACAAAAGATCCAGTATTTTTATGTGACCTGTAGTCCTACTGTGGTTTAGAGGGCTTAGGGTGGAGGGTGATATAAGAGAACATAGCAATATAAATGTGTAAAGAGTAGATAGATGGAAGGGGGGAGGCGAGAGAGGGGAACCTCAGTGAGGCAGATGAACTTGAAGGAGTACCCCCAGGGAACGGAATGATGGGATCCGAGGAGTCGGATGCAAATGAAAGAAATCACATTCAGTACGTGAATGACGGCGTTTGCCTATTGAACGGTGGGAGTCTCGAGTGGGAGTGTGTTGAGGAACGCTGCGAAGGGCTTGTTGAAGTGAGGGTGAGGGAGCCAGAGTACGCCTTCGACCCAGCTGGGGTGTCAGATGGGCGAACAGAGGGTGAGGAGTGGTGGGGATAGGGGATGAGAAAGAGGGAGGAGGGGGGAGTAGGAAATGTGTGAGAGGCTAAAGTTAGATAGGAAGGACAGGGGAACTGTGTGTGTGTGTATGTGTGTGTCAGTAAGCAAGTGAGTGAGTGACTTATTTAGTTGCGACGATAAAAAAGGGATTTGAAAGAATATGGTGATAGCTGGTAGGGGATGTACGGTGTGAAAAAGGAAGAAGAACGTGGTGACTGGGGCTGGCCTTTTATAGATAGCTAGGCGTGAGAGGAGAGGTGCGAGATAGAGTTGTGCGAGGGTGTGAGATGGAGTTGGATGGGGTAGGGGGGTGGGGGGAGTGAAGTGGTATGGGAGAGGCTGTTCCATGAATCACTGATGAGCTCTGGGACCCTGATGCACCCCGCACCCCCATCTCCCACCCCACCCCAAACCCCGGCCCTGCTCACACGATATCGCCTTCACTCAGTTACCCCGCCAATCAGACACACAGGTGCTCCATCCGTCAGCTGAGGTATTTGCATGTTGTCAGTCAGTCACCTGTCTCAAGCTACCCAGGTGTTCTCACATTTAATTATTCGGCGCAGGCAGTTGCCCGGGTCGTTAGTCAGTTGAACAATCCTGTCTCCTACACTCATGTCAAGTCAGTTGGTTACTCGCTCACTGGCATATGTTCGCCTCATAAATTAGAAATGGGGACCGACAGAGTGTCAGCTGCTCTAAAGTTTGTTTTTTTAGTTCGTATCCGACACTAGATTTCTGTGTGTCATGTAATATCGTCTGGCTTTATGGAGAGTGAAATGTTTAAGTCATTAGCCGTGATGTAAGTGTAAATCTATACAGTTTTTAACTCTTGGATGATGAACGATTTCCCTGTGATGAATAAAATCGTCTCACCGTATCCAAAGTAAAGTAATACATCTGTAGCTTTCATTTAAGAGTGATTCAGTGAGACATTCGCTTAAATACAAACGCCCCTCACTCTAATCTGGCATTTTAATTTGACTCCCTGTTACTCAAACCTACAGATATTCAGTAAATTAACCGCTTAGACAGGGAAGTGCTTATTGTCTTTCTGCTGTAGCGCTTCTATGCACAGTTATTTAGCCAGTCATATAATCAGTAATCAGTACACACGCACTCGCTTGTGTGTGTGTGTGTGTGTGTGTGTGTGTGTGTGTGTGTGTGAGAGAGAGAGAGAGAGAGAGAGAGAGAGAGAGAGAGAGAGAGAGAGAGGAGGGGGGGAGGATACATGTGAAACGTTTGAATTATTGAACGAAGCATTAAAATGTAAATTACGTGAAACTGAAGACTCATAAATTTGTAAAAGTTAAAGAAGCGTTTCCTGCAAGCGGCAGGGTAATGTGAGTTGCAGGAAAACTGGGAATAAATGTGAAGAGGAAAGCCAACAGAAAAGGAGAACAAGAAAATGGGCTGAAAAGAGGAAAAGGAAATCGATGGAAAGTGAATAGGAAAATTAAGGAAAAATGACAAGTTAAATGGGCAGAAAGTCAGGAAAAGAGGAAAGAATATGGGTAGAAAGAGGACAAATGGAAATCAGAAAGTAAAAGGGAAAATCAGTAGAGAGAAAAGGGGCAAAAAATCAGCAGCATAAATACCGGTACGTAATGTGTGAATCACTAACGAGAATTATGCATCGAGAATAATTAGTGGAAAATTTAATGCAGGAAGTTTAGACGAAATAGAATAAAAGAACATTAAACTGGGAACAGGCACAATAATATCAAGCGAAGTTATATCTGAGTGGGGAAAATGTTTTGAGTGATAGGAAAGTGTGTAACTGGAAGGTGTTTACAATCGAATGAAAAAATAACTATTAAAGTAAGTAATTGTAGAACAGAAGAAGAAAAATTGGGCTTTTAGGTAGTAGTGGTACTTTTGGGGCACCGGAAGAAGAGGAAGGGGAGGAAGCAACATAGGTACTCATAAACAAATTGGAAATAAAAGAGACAAGCAATAACCGAAAGGAGCGAGTCGGCGGGAATGAGTGCAATGAGAAAAAGGCTAAGAAATGTTAATGGAGCAATTAGCTGTGAAATACTATCTCTAATTAGATGTGGGAGACTGGCAAAGTACCCTGGGCGAGAGTAAGAAACTGCAGTGGTCTGATATTGCGAGAATATTAATGAGAACAGTCGCCGTAAAAGTTAATCCTTTGAGAGTGGAAACAAAAGTAGCCTACTCTATTCCTGCTAACGCCTCTTTATTCCCCCTATATATTCTCTCTCTCTCTCTCTCTCTCTCTCTCTCTCTCTCTCTCTAACTTGAGTGTCTGTATTATCATTCAAGATTGTTAAATTTTAGTGAAGGGAGTGATGGATTATTTTAAAGACGACCGGAAGGAAATGGAGAAAAAGAAGGTTAGGATATCAAGTGTAATGCTCGTGGCTTAGGAGACGCTTAGCACATTTTTATTGGCGATTTATTTTGCATATTACCTTTTTTATAATCCCAAACGTTACTGAGGCGAACTCTGTCAGTACTAGAAATATACTGCATAACAAAAATTAAAGTGAAAATCAGAGTGTAATGTAAATTCACTGAGAGGAATAAGCATCAAAGCTTCCAGTGCTAAACTATCGCCCTGGGAGTTAAAGGCGTGTACAGTTGTGTGGGCGTTTGGGTACATAAGGTAAACAAGCGGGAGCAGCAGTGAAATAGACATTATCGCGTTGTTAATGGTAATGGAGAATCTCTAACCCTTTCAAGTAGGAAGGCCCGTCTCCAAAGCTGAGTAATATCGTATACTGGTGGCAGGGCAGAAGACCAACATTATTTTGTGGCATGAAGTGAGTGGGATACTGACCGGGCCGTATTGAAAACTCATCGGAATAAATTTTTTCAGATGATCAAAAAACTTTTGGTCATTGATCAAATCCAGTCTTATTACAATAGAAACTACTGTTCTAGATAGACAAATAGATGGCTGAATAAACAGATGGGGATTTTTAAGATGTTGGAAGGGAATATACAGTAGCAGGCCTACTCCTGGGAAATAAAATAACAGCACATGGAACATATGAAAATTTCCCATTAAATCTTAAAGTATACAACATTTTGGGGCTTTGTTAGTACCATAGCGACGACATCCGTGTAGTAGTACGGAATTATTCGGAGACGAATCCCTTAACCAGATATAATTATAAACCATGCGTTGGTGCTTATTCAGAATTTTATGGTTAAAAGATCCAAAGAAAACTGAGATGAGAAACTGGAGAAGGTTTACTCCAATTAATTTTCCCATACCCATGAAGGTGGCAAGACGGGTGAGAGTGACTTGGAGGGACAAGAAGCCACCTAGCGCGGAGGGAGGATCGCTAGACTGACGGACTCTAAAGTTTGTGGTCGTTTCAGGTAATGGCGTGTCCTTTGTTTGGGTGCCTCAGAGTGCAAGTGTAAATGGGTGGGTTTGTGTCTGATGCCAGTTTATAAGGTTTGTGGCTGTTTTCATAATGGTCTCAGCATCGTGGTGGAAGACTGCTATGTATTTACGCAGTTTCTTGGTTTCTTCAAAACACTATTCAGTTTGTTGCTGCTCCTTCTTTTCTTCTTCACATCAAACCTGGCACAGTTGTTCCATGGACGTGTACCCCTCACACATTTTTTCCCCTCAGGCCTCATTGAAGAGTGTTATGGAGTCAAAAGTCAAACCAGTCATACACACATATTTATGGAAATGTGGGGCCGTAGTGCAGCAACTTTTACCAGGAATGATTGGACGAGATTTTTTTTTTTTTCAGACCTTCCTGCCTTCCATAGAGAATGTTGGCAATCTTAATTAAGTTTTGTTTTCACTGCCGTGATAACTATACATCAGTTAGGGTATAGGCTTTTGATGATAACTGATGTGGTTACATTTTTACATGTACATGAAATGAAAATTATCCTAGTCTCTTGATACTGAATGAATCAACCCCGAACTATTTTATTGTAATTCTCTGTCCCTACTAAACACACGATCTCACTAAGTGCCTATGTCCCCAGAGAACGAAGTGAAATTTATTATTATTATTATTATTATTGTTGTTGTTGTTTTTGTTGTTGTTGTTATTAGCATTTATTTGTATTTATTATTTTTTTTAACCTCTGCCAACGAAGTTGAGCGGAGGCTACGTATTCACCCGTTTCTGTATGTTTGTATACAGGATAGGCTTTGCTCAAAAAGTTGTAATCGGATTTCAGTGAAACCTGGAGCATAGGTGGGCAACGGGTCAAGGAAGATTTGTTAAGCTTTTGAAGTGGATCCGGATGCAGGAATGAGTAATAAACTTTTTAAGCGTTGACAGAGGTTTGCGCTCTCTGAGCCTGTGTAATAGGGAAGATGAAGACCGTAGAGTAAGCCGACTGTGTGAGACCTTAAAAATATTCTTCTGGTAGAAAAGGGAAATTACAGGCGTAAATCATACGCTTAAATTGGCGTTGGCATGTTTCCCTTGAGTGCTATTCAAACTTTTATTTTTATTTACACAGGTCAGAGGAGACTTCTCGTAGTTAAGTGGTTAAATAAAAAGTGTACTGCGGACGTTGGCATTCCTGAGGCCAGATATTAGTAGGTACCATGGACGCAGCCTGCAGTGTATTTGATTCCGATAAGCAGCTTTAATTATTGCCCTATTGGTTACGCTGGCGGGGAGCGGGAAGGAGTAGGAGTGGAGGATTGGGGTGGATGGGGAGGAAGATGAGGGAGGAGACTAGTCGAGGTAACGGAGAGAAGAGCAAGAACAGAGGCGGGAGGAGACGGGGAAAAGGAGAGGAGGGAGGTAGGGGAAGAAGGAGACTAGATAAACGTAACGGAGAGAGGAGGGAGGAATCTAAAGGAGAAGTGAAGAGATCCACTGAAAACTGAGAGAGGGTGGAGGAGACGAGGAGATTGTGGAGGAAGGAGACTGACTGGAAGAAGAACGGAGGGAGTGGAGGGATCTCACGATGAGGAAGGGTTTTGTGGAGGGATAGTGAAGAGGACAGTGGGTATAGGGAGGAGGGAGAGGCAAAGGGAGGTAGTAGGGTGGAAGAAGGATAGAAGAGACAGAATGGAAGGAGAGCGAGGAGATAGGATGGAGGGGACGAAGGGAAAAGGAAATAATATGGGTGGCGTATACTGGGAGAAAAAGGAGGGGAAGAATTTGAAAAGGAATGAAGCTAGCTGAGAAGGGTGAGTGGAGGAGGTAGAAAGGAAGACAGAGAGTGAATTAATGTATGATATTTATGATATAGTGAAAGAGTTTATATTTACCCTGGTGTACGGTAGTTATATACAGTGTATATATATATATATATATATATATATATATATATATATATATATATATATATATATATATATATGTTTGTGTGTGTGTGTGAGAGAGAGAGAGAGAGAGAGAGAGAGAGAGAGAGAGAGGGGCCGTGTACCTTGAAAGTATTATTACCGTACTTGTTTGTTTAATTTTTAAACTTTTTGATGTCTGTACTATAGGTCTTGATGTCGCTAATGAAACTATTGTTAATGAAGTTTTCAAGCGTATTTTTTTCAATTACAAAGGCTGGGCTGAATAACAATGAAAGCCTTTTATCCCTGCGAATCCTTTATTCTTTGTCTCCCACCCCCACCCCACTCGCTTGTCTCAGGTGAGCTTGGACGTAGGTGCATGTAAATTGGGTTTTGTTCTGTAGGGGGGGGGGCTTTGTTTGTCTCTCTCCTCTCCCTCCCAGTTTTCGCCACGTGTTCTTACCTTTCCAACCCTTGATCACCTCCCCCTCTTCCTCCGCTCTCAGTACTTTCCCGTACCCCTACATACCCACCCATCACTATCCCGTCTTCCCCAGTCCTCCATTTCTCTCTGGCTCCCTCCTTCCCTTCCTCTTTCCTTCCTGTCTGATCCCTCCCACCTCCTGCCATCCATCTCTGCCCTCCCTCCTCCCTCCCAAACACTGCGCTTCCCCTCTTTCCTACCACACCCCCCGTCCCAGTTCCCACGTACATCCCTCCTGCCTCTATTCCCTCTTCCCACCTTTGCTTCCCACCAGATTCCCAAACCACCACCATTTAGTCGTCCCATCTCCCCCAGCCCTCCCTTCTCACTCCACAATTACCTCCCAGATCTCCCCATGCCTCTTTTCTCCCTACACGCATACCTTCTGCACATCCCTCCCCACCACCACCACCACAGTGTCTCCTTCTTCAGCCCTCCATGTCTCCCGTATCCCTTAACTTCTGTCACCACTCTGTCCCTACCTATATTCCCCAGCCTGCCGTCTTTTCACACCCGCACTTCTACCTCCCCCTCTCAGTTTTCTCTCCTCCCCCCCTCTCTACGTCCGCTCACCACCCCTCGTTGCTTCCCTCCAGGTGAGCCATTGTAGCGAGTCACCTGGGGGTCGCTAATTGCATCCCCACAGATAACGACACAGGTGCAGACTGAGGAAAAGGTACTGTTACGCTTCCTGTTAGCGGTGACTGTACAAGACAGTTATTGTGTGCATTAGTTCTTTCCCGTCGTTTGTTCACGTCCATGCGAAGAATAGAAGAAAATCGTCTGGCATTGAGGAAAGAATAACAAGACGTCTCAGGCCTCAGGCGGTTAATCTCATGTATGTTTCCGATGCAAACTATATGCCGGTAATGAACAGATAAAAATAACACGCAGGACAACAACTGGGTGTAGTACGCAGAAAATAAATAAATAAAAATCTATCGCTGAGGAATAAGTGCTACGAAGTCTCATACACCTATACTAGAAAGCCTTTACCCCCCCCCCCTCCGTAACTGACACGCAGCCCGCCCATTGCCTGCTGCGTGACAAGAGGCGCAATTAAGTGTTCGCCAGAGATTTCACCTCTTCTGCGTCACACCTTCCTCTGCTGGCTAATATTCCTAAGCAGAGAGACATCAGATATTTGTCTTTGTCCATAGATGATGCACTTTGATATGATACGTCAGGGAGTAAAGTGACGGGCATGCCCAAA
This sequence comes from Coenobita brevimanus, assembly GCF_032717465.1. NCBI lineage: Eukaryota > Metazoa > Arthropoda > Malacostraca > Decapoda > Coenobitidae > Coenobita > Coenobita brevimanus. The sequence continues at coordinate 226,163 of NW_027642039.1, forward strand.
GTGTAAAGTAGACCCAGTGCAATGGTATTAGAACTTTTGTACCTGGGTGTACTTGATTGGGGACCTGGTGTATGACTTAGGTTAGTATTAACCCTTTAACCATCAGAAGGCTTTATTAGGTTGAATAAAATCGTTTGGCGTTGGTGAAAATTAAAAGGCGTCGTCGCACTGAAAGGGATTAGTGGAGGATGCTTTACTCCTCCGTCATTAGAGCTCCTTCCATACCTGAATTAAACTGATGGGGACAAGCATAGAATTTACTAGGCGTTGTCGTGCTGAAGGGGCTAGTAAGTTGAAACATGATTGCAGCTTAGTGCAACAATGGCATCTGGAAGTCGATGCCGCTGTCCTCGAAAAGTTTGCGGCTTCTAAGTATATTTTCTTGTAAAGTTTGACTCAGAGATGCTTGAGGTGGTGTGAGGTAGGAAAATAAAGGAACAAGGCGTGATTATAATGAAGACACTAAAGTCAAAAGTGTTTCTAAATTGTCAGTGATCCAGAGAAAATAGAATTCTGTAGGCAAACTGATAAATCTGAGTATACAGTAAATATTTTCGGCGATTAATAATGAAATTGTAACACCTGAAGTAGAAACTACAGAAATGAAGGTGGGAAAAAAATGTTAAAGTGAAGGGGATGAGAGGGAGGAGTAGTAACATCCTCAGGTAGGAAAGAAGTCAGTGATGATGATGATGATGATCAGGCAAAATAATGGAGCATTGTTTATAAGAAAGCAGAAATTCCTCCCTCTCTGTCTGCCGCCGCCATTGGAGCAACGAGTTATTGGTGGTGGGTGTGACAGTAGGCGTGAGGGGAAGGGGATGGAACACAGGCAGAGGTGTGGCTGACGTAGGGAAAAAATATTTGGAAGGAGTCTGTGCCCTTCGGGAGACCTGTGACAGTGTGTTTGTGTTGACTGGAGACATGTTGGCAGAAAAAAGTAAAAAGTTGCATCTTGCCACTGCTCTGCAAGACTTCATGAAAATTTCAGATTGAGGTGTGACACCACCGACAGTACCCCAGGAGCTACATGTTGCACCAGTACGAAATCTGATGGTGTATCTGGAATCATGTTCTTATCAGTGTGGGCACGACAGTATCTCCCCATTCCTCAACACGGTGTATCTGAAGATAGTGCGACATCAAAGCAGATCAGTGATACGGTGTTGTCAGTGCATTGTGTGTGTGTGTGTGTGTGTGTGTGTGTGTGTGTGTGTGTGTGTGTGTGTGTGTGTGTGTGTGTGTGTGTGTGTGTGTGTGTGTGTTCTCTCAGCTTCAGTTGGTTTAAAAGGAAAACAATTCTCTGGTCTGTGTCGCAGCTTGAGCCAGACTTTTATGTATTTTTCCGCAGGGGGGGAAGAAAGCGACCTTGTGAATTCCTTTTCCATTTAACGACAGGGAGCTAGTTTTCGTCTCGATTTCTGTTATATATATATATATATATATATATATATATATATATATATATATATATATATATATATATATATATATATACACACACTATATGGTATAGTGACTCTACCATCAGGCGTCATCTGGTTAAATGGTTACCACTCTTCGTAGCAAGTGGTTTCCTGGGGGTACAGGAAGCCATTACGCCCGTCACTCAGTGTCGAATCACATAGAGAGAGAGAGAGAGAGAGAGAGAGAGAATGAGAGCGAGCAGTACATAGTGTAATTGGATGATGGACTCCCCCACCTGCCACAGAATACATAACATACATGAGATAATCTTAGTTATTTGAATAGTAGATCGGTGAGGAAGCAACTCTATGAAGTCTCCTGTTGCAGCGAGATTCTGGCTCACGCATCTCTTCAGTTCGATGTCGTGTTTTGTCAGTGTTGCTACCCCCAGACAGTTATATTCGGCTTCAGATAGACTTTTAGATTTGAAAAAAATTACATATTGCCTTCACTCACCCCTTCACTTCAAGAGGTCTTCCAAAGCTGAAGGAAATCGTCTGGAGGCAGCAAGAAAGAATCAACAAAACGCGCCACCAGGTTGAAGGGATTATCACACTTATTGTTATCTTATCCACTGCGACCTTCGTTAATTCTAATTTCCAGAACAGTTATTGCATTCTCGAAGTAAGTCTAAAGTAATCTAAATCCTTTATTATAGTCATACGTTTATAATTACATTCCCTTATCATGTATCGGCTAATGTAATGTTTTGAGTTCAGGCAATGAAGACTTCCTCTTCACCCCTCATGGTGTAATTAATTACAGTAATCATTATCAACCATTATCCTTATCATTAATTTGCATCTAATGAAACTGTCACATCCCACTCAGTCATCTCTCATCTACAGTTATCCATTTAATTTGGTTGGGTAATTGTCTTGGTTTTCTCCATTTCCCCACGTTGATGGAAGAGAACGGCCTAAGATCAATGCCTATCGACAGCTTAAGGCTCATTACGTCAGAGGGTCAATTTTGCTGAGCCCCAGTCTTATCCTGGAGAACTCTGGCAGTAATCCACCCCAAACCCCAGTGGTGCTGCAGGATGAACGGGGACAAAGGGAAACAAATGTCCAAAAGTTTGTGCGGCCCGTGAAATAGCCTGAATTCTTTCGTTCAAGAGGTGGACGTGGACCATCGACAACCTCCCCCAAAATAAATAAATAATTTGACAATAATAATAATAATAATAATAAGTTGATAATATGTGACATGCTGAAGAGGTATGCACTCTTGTGATGGCACAACTGTTACCGCGAACCACAGCTGTCTGATTATGCAAGAGTTCCTCACGTCCCTCCCTATCCCCCGAAGGGAGCGTGGTGGACTGTGGGAGAATGGCAACTCAGCCTTCAGTAGACACAGTTCACATTTCAAGTGAACCTGGAGGAACAACAACAACAACAGTAGCAGTGTCATTGTTCTTGTGATGTCCACTAATCTTCGTCTTATTTGGTATTGTATTTTCCCACACGCTATCTATGCTATACTTCTACATCCCCTGCTTTTTGTTAATTTGAGCTGTTGCCCTGCAAGAGGTGGATTAGTATTACTTCATACATGTCATTTCCTGTTCGGTCGATGTCCGCTAATCTTCCATTGATTTGGTTTTCTGTTTTTACATTCGCTATATGTTACTTCCGCGTCATTTCCCTTTCCTTTATCAGAGTATTCCCACCCACACGTAGCCCACCCTCCCCCTTGCTGCAGCTCGCCGCCTTCCCCTACCCCTTCCCACCCTACCCACGCCTACCATCCTCTCTTCTCCTTCCCTTTCCCCCCTTTTCCCTCTCACACATTCCACCCTGTCATTCTGCCTTTATCAACCTCCACCACCCTACATTTCTCTCATGAATTTCCTTTTAAGTTACCTCATTATTTCCTCGTTTTCTCTTTATTAGTATGTTATCTTTATTACCCTCCGTCCCACACACACGTTCCAGTAGTAACGTAATAATATCCTGATCATTCTCTTGCTTGCCATGGCTTTCCCTCCCCTGATTTAGATTTTAACCCATTTTACGCTTCACGTAATGAGATTTTCCCCTAAATATAATCGTTAACAGATAGTCAGGGTAAAATTCCAGTACAGGGCCAGGGAAAACCACCTAGGAAGACTACTATTCACGAGCAGAATATCTCTTGTTTAAACGCATTTTTCTCCCTCTCCATTATCACCCTCATATGCACCTCCAAGTAGGTCTCTGCCACACTTACAACTTTCCCTCCCATCATCATCGCTATATTTTCTTATCAACCTTTCGTCGGGGCCTCTCGCGCGAACGAGTTGTGGGTACATTGCTATAAAGATGGCCAGAATAAGAAAACAATCTTACGCTGGATCTTGTTTGGGTCTCTGATGACTTGCTTAGTTACCTCTCTTACACTCCTCCGTCCTTAGTTGTCTGTTTTACTCTCCTGTGTCTTTCTTCCACCTGTCTTTATATTTCCCACGCATTTTCCGCTCTTTTTGTGTCTCTCCTCACTGTCCCGGACTTCTGTATATGTTTCTAGTTTTCTCATGATAATTTAACCTTCAGTACGCTTACGTTTTTCAGTTTATTCTTGCTATTACCAACTGTATTCAGCTTAGGAGAGACCATTGGTAGTAAAGGGGTTATTACAACAGCACCCACAGAGCGAGAGCGGATTTTATTGTGATGGACATGTTTCTCGTGTGTGTGTGTGTGTGTGTGTGTGTGTGTGTGTGTGTGTGTGTGTGTGTGTGTGTGTGTGTGTGTGTGTGTGTCTTTTTCTCCAGTCTCTCCTCCATCAGTCTCCCTTTTCCCCGTTTCTCTTCCCTCTCTATCTTCCGTCTCTTCGCGTCTCATTAATTTCATTTCTGTTTTTGTTTCTTCGATTTCTTCGTCCCTTTCCGCCCATCTCCTTTACGTGTGTCTCGCCTCTCAGTCTTCTTCAGCTTGTCTTTTCATCTCTTAGTGTTCGCTTCCATCTCCCCTTTCATCTCCTTCTTGCATCGCTGTGTGCTTCGATCTCTTTGTATATCTCCTTCCATATCTGCTTTTCCTTCTTCCATTTGTCTGTCTTTCTCTCTTCAGTCTCTCTGTCTCTCTTATTTCCATTTGTCTTTCTTTCTCCGGCCTCTCATTTCTCCCTCTTTTACGTTCCCTCATTCCGTCTCTGTCTTTCCTTCCATCTTTTTATCTATATTACTATATTCTCTTGTCTTCATGTCTTTCCTACTATCTGTTTCTCCATCTCTCCTTCCATCTTTCATCCATCTCTTTATTTTTCAATCGTCCCTTCTCCAACCCTTCTCTTTGTATACTGTATGTCCTATTTTCGTCTTTTTCTTACTAATTCCATCTCTCTTTCTTTTTTCATTTCGTCGTGTATTTCTTTTTCTCTATCATCCGTATCATCTTGCCTCCCTCCCCCTGCCTCGTAACAAGGCAAAATTAGTTATAAAATTATCTGTTTCCTTTCTTCCATATCTGTCTCACTCTTCTTTTCTCCTTCTGTCCAGCTCATTCTTTCTTTTCTACCTCTCTCACCATCTTTCCTTCTTCCACGTCTCTTTCCATTTCTCTGTTCTTCCTTCCTTCATTCTCGTTTTCAGTCCTCTCCTTCTTCCACATCTCTTTCCGTCTCACTTTCACTCCATCCTCATTTTCATCCCCCGCCGCCTTCAGCCTCTCTCTCTCTCTCTCTCTCTCTCTCTCTCTCTCTCTCTCTCTCTCTCTCTCTCTCTCTCACCTCCCCCCCCCCCCCCGTGTCTCTCAGGGGCTTGGGAAGACACATCGCCCTCTTCCATCTGGCCAGCTGACAGCCTTATTGTATCCTGTCCTTACCGCCCTATCTTCATCACTCCCTTCATTATCCACTCTATGCGTGTCTCTTTCCATGTCTACACCTGTCTCCCTCTGTTTTCCTCCCTCCCTTTGTCACCTTATCAGCACCTGTCTCGGTCTTTTTCATTCCCTGTGTCACCTTACCAGCACCTATCTCCCTCTCTCTACTCCCCTCACTTCCTTTATTTCCCTTTCTCCACTTCTCTGTTTACACCTCTCTCTCCTTGTCTACACCTTCCCCCTTTCTATCGCCACTACAGCTCTCTTTTATTGCTGTCTGTCGGTTATCTCATATGCACTTCATTTTCCTCTGTTATCTTCTCACACCCTTTATCACCGTATGTACGCCTGCCTCCTTTCTATCAGCATATCAGTTTTCTCATTATTTTTCAGGTCCTTCGTATAATATCCAACACTCGCCTTTTATAATGAGCTGCGTCAGTCTGTTTATTCCCAGAGACCAAGTTGAGGGCCGTAGGAGGCTGAGCCAGAATGGCAGGTTTCTGTTTGTCCATTAATCTGCCCTTTCGTTTATTCGCTGGAGCTCTATAAGCCGCACTTATGGACCGACCTTGACGAATTAGGTGTCAGATGAAGCTTTTCCAGCTGACAGTGTGCCCTTCTCTTAGTGGTGGACACGCTCAGGTCAATCTCAAGGTTACAGTGACCATAAAACAAGGCCACGCAGCAAAATTCTGTTTTTACAGGATAATAGGTAAAAATGGGAAAAACATTCAAATTGTAGTAATTCTTGTCTACATTGCAGTTCTGAAATAAACCACTGGATATTAACAATATTTTAAAAACTTTAGATACTTGCCTGTGTCGCTGCCTCGTTAGATGATGTGGAAAGTGACAACAAGGTCATGTTAATCCTTTATATGCTGAAGAATTAATTTGCACCTTAGTATTTCCAAGTGAAAGGATCACATAGTCGTAGAGTGATTTTATAAACCTGAGAACTGCACACTACAAAGAATCTCCCTCACATGGCAAGGATCATGCGAGACTTTGTCTTCGGGACCCTAGCGAGGCAACACACAACTGATATACCTTTAATTTCCGTATCTCCACGTTAGTCGTACCGTTCATCACTTCAGATGTCTTCATTCACCCTTTATCATTGCAGTATGTCAGTTTTTTTCTCTGCATTGTATATGTCTTTCTTATACCATCCTTTTAAAACCTGTCTCACGTCCAATCAGTGCCTCATCCTTCTTATGTACACTCCCTTCATACGCCTGTTATCGCATTTTTTTTTTATATAGCCTACTGCTCCTGTCTACACACCCTTGTTAACCTTGTGTGCACTGTGCCCTTATAACTCTCCCTCTGTTCATGCCATCCAGTTATTTTTTCATGCATTGCAAGACGACAGTTGCATGAGAGTGGCGGCGTGCTCACCAGCTTCTTCGTGGAGAAACTTAAATCGTTCACCTCCCATCCCATATGCAATACCTTCGTACATAAAAAGTTCATTTTCACTGGGTATTGTCCTCACTTATCCCCATCATCCATCACCTTCCCAGTCTGTCCTGCCCACGCCACTCCACCCACACCACCCTTTACTGTCGCGTCAAAAAGAAAAGTCATCCGTTTATTTCTTTGGATCCTGTTGCCTTGACAGAACTGAATTGCTGCACACGCCTTCCAGCCCTTGGTTCTTTCCATTAAAAAATAAAAAATAAAAAAATAAAGCTGGACCCGATTCAGCATAAAACAACCTTAGTGGAACTCTTGAACTTGAATTGATTTAAGAGGACTTGAAATTTGTATTTCTTTAGATTCCGTTGCGATAGATGAGGGTGCCCACAGTCCACTCACTCGTGCTAGTGCTGCTTACAGGTGACTCTACACTGAGTGACCTGCTAAACGGTTTCCTATAAACTAGGAAATCATTTACGACATTGGTTGGCAACCATAGAACGTAATAACGCCTGGTGGTTTAGTTGATTAAGGTGCTCCTACCGGATAGAACCCGTAAGGGTTTGTATCCGAGAGAAGGCTGGAGATTATTACCTAGATAATAGGCTGGTCACCCTCGCCTTATATCTTGGTACTGAGTAGCCTAGCACAGGGGTACTGCGCTCTTGAGGGGACGATAAAGGGTTGGAAGATGGATGGATGATGAGTCTGTTACCACTCAGCGTTGTCAGTGAAGGTCAAGCAGGAATGAGTATAATACGGCAAAGTGTTGCATTGGCTTATACATGGTGTCAAAGTTGTCGTACGTGTTTCAGCCATGAGCGAAGTAACAATGATGATTAGCAGAACGACAAAACAAGAGAAAGAAACAACAGTAAAGTTAAATATTGTAGAGCCTACTTAGTTCCAGATTAATTCAGGTCAGGTGCGGATGGCAATTATGTGAAATTGACTCCTTAATGACGCACAACTGAACGCAGTGGACCTGCACTAACAAAATTGGTCCTGTTGGCAATCATGAAACTGTATAAAATTCCCAAACACGCCCACATTGTCTCGTAAGATTTGCCCACACCAACAGAAACATCGTGGAGAAAATTTTTGTTGACACTTGGGATAAAATGTCATCATTGTTGGCAACAAAGGCAGACATATGAATACAGCAGTGTGTGTGTGTGTGTGTGTGTGTGTGTGTGTGTGTGTGTGTGTGTGTGTGTTGGGGGATGGACTTACTGCCGTCACATTCAACACCACTGCCACAAGCGTGTCATCTGCCAGCATGAGAGTGAAACATTTTCTTCTCTCAGCCTTGTTCTCAGTCACTAGCATTTCGTACATTTTCACTTTCTTGTTCGTGACGGAAGTGTCACGGTGGATAAGACGCCTTACTATACCTTCATTACTGTGGTCGCATCCTTAGAGGTTACTGGAGATTTGCTTAAAAAAAAAAAAAAGCAAATAAAAGTAGAGGTAGCTATCTCAACCTAGCGTTTTAATTACCACAAGTATTCACACACACACACACACACACACACACACACACACACACACACACACACACACACACACAGGCGAGTGGCTACCGGGGGACCTTTCTCGGTTCTTGTTCATGGAGACTTCCATATTTTCATCAACGATAAGGCTCCCAGACTCCACCGAGGAAGAGCTATTCTTTCTCTCCCTTGCTGGACCAGGAGCGGGAAGGACATGAGGACGTGACTGCTTAGTGAGGGTGGTCAAATTAATTTTGTCAGACTTGTCAGGCTTCTGTTTTGGCCGTACTGACTGCGAAGGAGCAGCGGCAGCCTGAGAGTATTATGTAGCAACAGGGATGTCCGTAAGAGAGTTGGAACGTACAGGAGGCTTAGACTGAGAGGTAGGGCGTGGGGCATGAGGAGCGAATGTTAGGTCAGTCTGTGTCTCAACGGTGCACATCACGGGACGGGACACAACCGCCGATGCATAGGAGATATTAGGCTTGGGAGTTGCATGCAACTCCTTCACCTTCTTCCTTGCATCGTATAAGGAAATGCCCTCAGTCGCTTTCTCAGTGCAGACCTCTTTCTCCTCCTTCCACTTGGGACAAACCCTCGAGGAAGTGGAGTGAGCATCCTTACAGTGAAAGCAGCACTCAGTCTCGGATGTCTAGTTGTCAGCAGTGTGACTTACAGCCGCACACTTGCCACACACGATGTTGGAAGCCCGACAGGTCTTTGCATGATGTCCATAGAGCTGACATTTTGAACAACGAAGGGGATTCGGGATATACGGTCTTACATTTACAATTTCATATCCTACTTTGACATTTGTAGGCAGAAAAACTTTGCCAAAAGTGAGGACAACAGTGGCTGTCTTCGTCCTTACGCCTTCCTGATAACGAGTGATGAATCTGGCATCAATTACATCCTGCTGAGGAAGTTCCTGTATGATCTCTTCCTCACTCATCACCATGAGATCCCTGCAAGTGATAACACCCTTGCAGGAATTCATGGATGTTGGGATCTTGGCTTCGATATCATGGCAGTGAAACTTGCGCAGCTTTAGCAAGTCTTTAACCTGAGCTGAGTTGAATGTCTTTACTAGGAGGTCCGCATTTCCAAGTTTTTTTACTTGTTCCACCTCTCCCGCACAGTGGTCAATCACCTTCTTGACAATGAAGGGATTGAGTCCGGACAGGGGAGTGAAACCTAGTGCATGAAGCGTTACGAAGGTCGCGTTATTTACAGGTATGTCAAGCGGGGAACGAGTCTGGCGTCCGTCAGTCTGGGGCCGGTCAGTCACGGTAGGGATGTCGTCAGGACTACCTCACCCCCTGAAGTGGGGGAAGGCAGTAGGGGCGTCCGCCATAGCTACCACTTCCCCCGTGAAGGGGAAGTGGGAAGAGAGAGAAAAACGACCAAGGGGCAAAGTACCTGGGGAAGACCCACCTAGGCTGAGATTACCCTCTCAAACCATTCCCGGGAGGACGCGCCTGTGTGTGACTCACACCCCAGAGTGATCAGTGGGGGGTACACTCCAGAGGTGAGTAAGCAAAGGCAATCTCAGTAATTAGATATAGACACCTGCTATATCTACTAAGGCCAGGGAGGAAAATGAGGTCTAGCTAACCTAACTTTATTGAAAAACGCCCTAGTGGCGAAAAAAAGAAAAAGCTAACGCCGGTGAGGCAACCCTGCAGCTAGAGGAGAGCTCAGAAACACGTCTTCCTTCTCCACGACCATTCATCAAAGTCCAGGAAGCAGCAAAGACAGCAACAATATTAATACTCGAAGGAAGGCCAAAAGCAGAGTACAGGAACCAGTTTATGTCAACGTTTCGCCCACAAAGCTTCTTCAGGAACATCATTACTGGACAACACTCCACCCCTTAAACAGACCCAAGCCTGACTGGTAGTGCAGGATTGTGTACTTGTGTTCTGGTCACCATTCAGGCTTAGGTCAATTTAAATAGTGAAGCACTGTCTACTGGTGTTGTTCCTGAAGAAGTCTTGGGGCAGAATGTTGCAAGTGGGATTCTGTACTCTGCTTTTGGTCTTTCTCTATATACAGCAGCGAATACACCATAATTTTACTGTTTATCTTCCTTATGAAAGCTTACCCAGAATCCAGCTAAATGAAACGAGTATTTCCCCATCCAATTTTTATCCCATACTTCACACTCGGGACGATTTGCATCAGTATATGACCGATTCCCGCCTCAGTGTTACGAGTCCTTTGACGGAAGGTAATCGAATATTGTTTTTGCTGGGTTTTATGGGCCGGCTAAATGCCTCACACATAGTAAAGCCTCTAGTCATACAAGCCTCCGCACGCAACATACTGGTGAAGCACAAATGGTGATGGGTTTCTGTAGTGAGAATGACGCCAGATCCAATATTAACCCTCTGCAGTTCGGGACAGCTCTAGTATTACGCAAGTCTAATTGAATGTTGTTTTTGCTCAGTTACAGTATATGGACCAGGTTAATGTCTCTCACATTGGGAAGCCTTAAGTCTTACAAGGTTAGGCACGCAACACAGAAGCACAAATGGTGATGGGTGTCTGTAGTGAGAGTGATACGTAAATGTGTTATAATGATTCATCCCGTCAGTCTGCAATATGAACCGACAGGGTGATCACATATGCAAGTGAGTGAGTGTGTGCGTGCGCGCGTCCTTTACCGCAGCATTTTGTAAGTAGAAAATGGAAAACTTTGACCAGTTCCCTTTCGCTACCTCAGTCCATGTAATAAGGTGCTGGAATTTCCTATCAGCAAAAGGCATGGTATCACTTTTCTCTCATGTCATCTCAGTTTATATTTTTATTTTTATATTTTCCTTTTCCCTACTTTCATTTATTCTTTCCCCCATTTATATCCTCCACACTCCTACCTTCATTAATTCTTTTCCTCATTGTAATTTCCCTTATCAGGCAAATCACTTAGGATCCTCGCAAGCCTGTACTTAGAGCCGGTAGCATCAGTGGTTATAATCATTCCAAGCAGGAAAATTGTACACTTGAAATACACAGCCTCTTCGACTTATGGTCCTCCTCATTATAAAGGGTGAGGCATAAGTCTGTAGGCATATGGAAAGGACACATCTGAGGTTATCCTGTGTGTGTGTGTGTGTGTGTGTGTGTTCGTTATCGTGTTCGTGTTCTTGAGGCAGTTCTGCTTCATCACCAAACTAGCTCCCGTAACATCACTAACCAACACCGATGACTGGCACCTCAAATCACTACCTCCCTCGACCAGTGCCCAGTTATCAAGCCTCTTCCCCTGTATGTTGCTGAGAGGAGAATTGGGTGATATTTTTATAGCCTCGTGACTGACTTGAGATGGCACAGTACTCGTTACCAACAGTGTATCAGGCGCCTTGGTCATAATTCTTAGTCCTTTCGAAGAGATTACATTTAAAAGATTCAGTTTAGGTTTAGGATGGACTAACTTGCCTACCTGCTTACCTGCCTGTGTGCCTGCCTGTCTGCCTACCTAATTACCTGCCCACTTACCTGTGTGTCCCTGCGTGCCTGCCTGTCTTCCTACCTACCTACCTACCTGTCTACACACACACACACACACACACACACAAAGGCTAGGGAGACATGTTTAAGGCTATTTAGTGATGAGATGAACCCCGTGATAAAACTAGCAAGGTTTTGTTTGGTGTGTCCTGCCCTCTGTTTCTCCAACCCACAAACCTGTTTATATATTTCCACATTAAGACAAACCCCCCATTTACCATATAATTATCGAAGTTCCTATTTATTCTCTTAGTTATTATTTATCTTCTATCTTAATTATCCATAGACTACCCCAAAGCTGTCTCATTATTACCATACTAATCAGATCCACCTCTTTCTCAGACACTCTTTCTCAGTGTAATTATTTATCCCAAAACCAATTTATTCTCAAGCTCAGCTAAACTCACCTTTATGTGTTAGTTTTATGTTTTTCCTTTTTAATATTAACTTGCCTTATTGTGAAACGTTTGGTGGTTATATAAGTGAAGACAAAGGATTAAGTAAGCAGTCCTAAACTCTGGTTGAGACAGAGAACGTTGATAAGGCAAAAGAATGATTATAAATGTATGTCGACCCAGCATCCTAGCCGTCAATTCTCCAAGTCTAGAGAGGGGGCCGAGGGAGCGCAGTGGTGAATGGAGTCAGTGTGGACCGCGAGTGAGCTAAGAGAGGACGGACGCCCCTGTCACTCCCTCCAGGGACAGAGTGTCGCGGCTGTGTTAGTGGTTCGGTTCCTTACTCTCCTGCAGAAGTCTCACCTCGAAGCCTCCTTCCCCTCGTTCACAAGTCTCAAAAGCCTCCTTGAGCACCTACAGCAGTATTTTTCCCCTCCTGCAAAAGTCTCAAAAGCTTCCTTCAGCACCTACAAGTCTCATTCAGTGGCCTACTCCTCCTCCAGAAGTCTCCTTCACCCCCCTGAAGAAGTCTCACCCAGTCCCCTTCCCTCCTGCAGAGGTCCCAGCTCAAAGCCTTATGGTATACATGCAGTGTATTTTTCTGGAATAGAACAGTGAATTTACCTAACATTTTCTGAGTGTCGATGATCCTTTTAGCTCCGTGATAATGAGGGACGGCATCAGTGCTTAGGACGATTGTGTGATACCATTCCGGCAGAAGTAACTAAAACTCCATTAGTATATTTCTTTACAACGAAGCATCTTTAGGCTGGTTGAGAAGGTTGCAGAGAACCTTCAAGACACAGGAGGTTCACCTGACAGGATAATGATACGATTCCGGCAGATATAAGGACAAGACACAATTTTTTTTTCGCTACGACAAGAGTACAAGCCTTCAAGCTGGTTGAGAAGGTAGCAGAGAACCTTCCAAATAGAGGAGGTTCAAGTCCAAGGATGATGGTGGAAGAGATGAGACTTGGCGACGGAGGTAAGACTGAGGGAGATGGTGGCGGTGGCGGGGGTCTACAGGCAGGCCAGTGGAGCGCCGACCCCGAGACTGGGCTGGTGACACTGACGGAGGCGGCTCTGGCCAGGCTAATCAACGCTGACCCCATTGACAAGTGGTCTCAACTCAACCCACAGCCAATTACAAGGTAGTGTGCTTTGAAATTGTCGATGATAGTATGATGATGGTGATGATGATGATGATGATGATATGATGATGTGGACCTATAGCAATGTGGTATTAAGTCGACCCATAGCTAGTTGCAAGGTATTTGGCCATAGCACTTTAATCTGGTCGTGTGTATGATGATGATAATGACTGATGATTTGATTCTGCACTGCCATGACCAAGAGTTCATCGGAATTTCTCAGCCAGCATTGCGTCGTATCTTGCGTATTTCTCTTTCCTCCCCACAGACAGGGAATATCCTTCCTTCCCATACTCTTTTCTTGCGTACTTTATATTGCTATCACATAGAAATAGTTCATGTAACAGCCCACATTGCCACAACAGGTAGGGAATGTGGGCAAACTTTGGCTGTCCCGTACCACACCACTCTGAGATTTTAACCTTCCTGTGTTGCAACGTAGTATATTGATGATGTGAGCTTAAAGTAAGGTACTGTGTTAGTACTGTCCTTGGGTGATGATGGGAACGGTGAGACTTGCACGGAACCACTTTGATTTTGCTAGTACTGGCCAGAAATACTGATGATAAGGGTTCGTTATTGCTTGTGTTACGAGTAGTTCTTGGTGATGACGGCAACCTGTTGCAAGGCAAAAAAGTCAACTTTTCTCCTCGGTCTGTAACTTTAAAAGGTAGTAAAGGAGAGATGACTGAGATAGCGTGATCGAGTTATAGTGTCCGGTCACTAGGCGAACAACGTATCCGAGAGGGCAAGGGTAAATTTGTGGCCCTTATTTTCTGCAGCATTTGTCGTTGTTTTGGCAGATATCTGGTACCAATGGAAAACAGCTTTCACCACAGTTTAAGAAAGCCACGACATGCCATGATCGGCACAACAGCTGAGCAGAGAAAAAATAATGATGCTCTGTTCTTGTCTAGCGGAAAAGTTTTGGGTGTTTCTCGGCTATACTTGGCTCTATGGGAAAAGAGAGAGAGAGAGAGAGAGAGAGAGAGAGAGAGAGAGAGAGAGAGAGAGTTCAATAGCTGGAAAGGAGACAATGCTTTGGTGTTCCTCAAAGCTGGGCAATTTTACAAGCCATACTGGGCAAGAGTTTTACTTAGTGATACCAAATTTTAGATGAAGTATTGTGTTCTCACTCGATTCGCCCACTTAAGAAAAGTATCTTATCCTTGTGTGTGTGTGTGTGTGTGTGTGTGTGTGTGTGTGTGTGAGAGAGAGAGAGAGAGAGAGAGAGAGAGAGAGAGAGAGAGAGAGTACGAGGATGCAGACAGAAATAGGAACAAAACACATCCAGTCACTTAAACCTCAGACAGAGTACCAAGTGGAAGGGACTCAAGTTTTAGGCCACATTACAAAACACAGACCAAAGCAATGTACAGGAAAAAGCACCACTGGGCCAGAAAAACACTATACGAAAAACAGTAGGGCCTTAAAATCAAAAGACAACAAGGAGGGCAGGAGATCAGGCTGTGTTGATTGCCTTGATTGTCTCCTCTATCTGACGGAGCGTTGGACACTACGGGAGTCATTTCTGGTCATTGTCTTTTGTTTTGACTGTAACAGTGGGCCAAAACAATAGAAAAAACAACAGAGGATTATAAACAGGAGACAGGAAGGAGGGCGGGAGGGAGGGCTGTTATATACTGCCTCTTCCATTCAACACAACACTAGCAGTTGGACCTAATTATCTACGGGAGGATTCTCTCTCTCTCTCTCTCTCTCTCTCTCGTTTTTTGTCTGTACTACATTAGAAGGAAGCATCGTGCCGATTGTGTACCCAATTTTTTAACACGAGAGAGAGAGAGAGAGAGAGAGAGAGAGAGAGAGAGAGAGAGAGAGAAAGTGTAAATTTTTCCCTGTAGTACACATCTCAGACACTCCTAAATAAACACACACACAAACACACAAACTTATGTACACAGAACAGGCGAAACTTGGACTGTTACACCCGTAGACTTTCAGAGAGCATAATTTCTTATAAAGCGATTTCATGGGCGACCGAAAGTTAGGTTAGGTCACTTTGGGCAGGGTTTGGTCTGATTAGGTAATTTTTGGTTGGGTTGGCTTCAGTTCGACTAGATATAGACGGATTAGGTTAGATTGCTTTAGAATACGTCGGTTTTTATAGGTTTTGGGTTGGGTTTTATTTGGTTGGGTTAGGCTGGGTTAGGTTCGGTTGGATTAGGTCATTTTAGGCTTGACTGGGTTGGGTTAGGTCAGGTATGGTATGGTTAAGTGAGACTGGGTAGGATTAGGTAGGGTTAGATGCGGTTAGGCTGCGTCAGAATTGGTTAGGTTATGTATGAGGAGGTTACGTGAGATTGTGAAGTTAAATACAATTAGACTACTTTAGGTGAGGTTAAGTTAGATTAGGTTGGGTTAATTTAGGTTGGATTAGGTCATTCGAGGTTAGGCAGGATTCAGTTCGAGCAAATATGGATAGGTTAGTTGAGACTAGGCCTATATAAATTGGTTTATGCATTACGGTCTTTTGTTGGTCGGTCCTTCCAAAGTCAAACATCACAGGAGGTGGGCGTGGTTTTGTGTGTGTGTGTGTGTGTGTGTGTATTTGTGTGTGTGTGTGCTCGCTTCGTGTTTCGTCTATTTTATATATTTTGTGTGTGCCTTGTGTGACTGAAACTTTGTGTTTGTATGTTTCACTTCTCGTGTGACTGAGGGTGGACTGCTTAAGAATAGCGCCCTTTATAGTTACGATTGCCTCTTCCTCAGTGTAGCATATGTTTTTAGTTTATTTAGCTCTCTCTGAACGATTGTATAAGAGCTTCGTGGAAAATACTAGAACTAGAAAGATGGCAGTAGATACAGCCTTGTGTACCAGATATCCTGCCCAAGTTTCATTAGCAGATACGTTGCCCAAGTTGAATAAAGTCGTCGGAAGTAAGAATGAGGTTGAAGAGACGTTGCTGTACTGCAAGTCGTTGGATATGCCTTGTTTTATGTCTTTTCGTATGTGGCTGCGAGATAACAGACTCAAGTTCAGTCTTTTATGGCAAGCGTTAATAGATATGTCAGTGGTTTGCTTAATATAAAGGTTAATATGCCACTGGAATGTTTCTAAAGCTTTCAGCCTCCTCTCAAGTAAGGATATTTACTATCTATTAAATTCCTCCAATTGGTAACATCACTGATATATGTTTACAGCTCCCCACCTCTCAGGCATGGATGTTTTCTCGTGTCTGTTACATCGGTGTCTATTACACTCGTGCTATTGGTAATCTGTCAATGGTATGTTTTTAAAGCCTCCTGCCTCCCTCTCGTGCAAGGGTGTTAATTATCTATGACACTCTTCCTATTGGTAATTGGTCAATAGCACGTTTGTAGCTTCCGACCTCCCTCGTGCAAGGCTTTTTTCTGCTGATTACACACACCATATTGGGTGTTGTACACGTCCTGTCTGATTATACAGTGACAACTCTCTCAAATCATTCATGGTCTTCTCACAGCCTTCATCAGCCTCTGAACCACGTAGTCTCGTCTGCTTATACTGTAGCACTCCTCATAGTCCTCATCAGCCTCCGAACTTCCTATCTAAGCCTATTTTATTGTTATCCTGTGTTCTTTTTTTCGTTCTTCGTTTTTTTTTCACTTTTTCTGGCCCCATTCTGCCTTTATGCGCTTTGTTTCAGTCTCTGCTCTCTTTATCTCATTCTCTGTTCTTTTTGCTTTTACTCTCTGCTCTTTTTCTCTTATCCCCCCTCTTTATCTCTCGTTGTCCTGCCACGGTCAGCCAGTTACAATATTTCATGGTTCATTATGCAGATACGAGGCTGTAAGTAACGAGCAGGCAAGCGACCAGGCAAGATGATATATTGTAGCCGTGGCGAATCAGGCAGACACACATGATCAGACTTACATATGCACTTGTAAAATGAACTGGAGTAAAGAAGGAGAGAGAGAAAAAAATCCTTACAAAACACATCTCACACACCCCTAAACACACACACACACACACACACACACACACACAAGAAAGCATTTGACACAGTACCAAACCAAAGACTTTTATGGAAACTGTACCATCAAGGAGGAATTCAAGGCAAACTGTTTTGTTGGATGAAAGATTTTCTCATAAAAAGAGAAATGAGAACAGTACTAAGGGGAAACTACTCATCATGGAAAGAAGTGACTAGTGGAGTACCACACAGGGCTCAGTGCTGGCACCAATCATGTTTTTAGTGTATATAAATGATATAAACAGTAACACAGGAAATGAAAGCTATCTGAATATGTTTGCAGATGATGCAAAAATACAACGGAGAATTACTAACACAGACTCTTGTAAAGAGCTACAAGAAGAATTAAATAAACTTCATGAATGGAGTAATACATGGCAAATGGAATTCAATGTGGACAAGTGTCATGTAATCAAGTTTGGTAAAAGTGGAAAAAGACCTGACTGGGATTATACGTTAGGAAATAAAACCCTACACACATCAGAAAGAGAGAAGGACCTAGGTGTGATTATCAATAACAGACTATCTCCGGCTGACCACATCAGTGAGAAGGTACGGAACATGTATACACTGCTTGCAAATATGAGAATAGCATTCACATACATAAATGAAGACATGCTAAGAAGGATAATAACATCATTCATGAGACCAACCCTGGAGTATGCATCAGTAGTCTGGAGTCCTCATCTCAAAAAAACACATAGACAAGATTGAAAAAGTTCAAAGGGCCGCTACAAGATGGATACCAAGCTTAAGGGATCTAAGCTACGAAGAAAGACTAAATAAACTGAATCTACCAACACTATAGGAGAGAAGGAAAAGAGGTGACATGATAATGCTATATAAATGCATATCAGGGAAGGAGAAAATAGACATAAATGATTACTTAACATATGGGGAAGCATCAGCAAGAGGACACTGCAAAAAACTGCATAAGAAGAGAGGTGATAAAGACGTAAGGAAATTCAGTTTCCCAAACAGAGCAATTGATCAATGGAATGCACTACCGAATGAAATAGTGTGTGCCAAAACAATTCACAAATTTAAGGATATGTACGATTAATATGGTTTAAGACACGGGACAGTACGAGCTTGACTCATTCCTGTAAAGATAGCCTACAATTAGGTAAGAACACACACACACACACACACACACACACACACACACACACACACACACACAAATGAAGACATACTATTAAAGATAATAACATCAGTCATCAGACCAACCCTGGAGTATGCGTCAGTAGTCTGGAGTCCTCATCTAAAAAAACACATAGATAAGATTGAAAAAGTTCAAAGGGCAGCTACAAGATGGGTACCAAGCTTAAGGGATCTAAGCTACGAAGAAAAACTGAATCTACCTACACTACAGGAGAGAAGGAAAAGAGGAGACATGATTATACTATATAAATGCATATCAGGGAAGGAGAAAATAGACATAAATGAGTATATAACCTATGGGGATGCAGCAGTAAGAGGACACTGCAAAGAACTGCATAAAAGGAGAGGCAATAAAGACGTAAGGAAATTTAGTTTCCCAAATAGAGCAATAATTGACCAGTGGAATGCACTACCGAATGAAATAGTGTGTGCCAAAACATTTCATAAATTTAAAGATATGTATGATACAAATGGTTTAATACACGGGACTACGAGCTTTATTCATTCCTATAAAGATACAATTAGGTAAGAACACACACACACACACACACACACACACACACAGTACAGGGAACCTCTACAAATGATAAGAAGCAGACAAGAAACATTCAGATATTATGGATCTACAGTAAGAAGTGTGAACGTCGGGGGTAGGGTTGCGAGAGGCAGACCGAAAAAGACCTGAGACGAGGTCATAGAGTGTGACCTCAGGGATAAGGGACTGAATAGGGAGGCTGCCAGAGATCAAGCAGCGTGGAGAGCCATCATGTGACTAAGGCCGACGCATGCAAGCTAATTGGAGCTTTTATAAATGATACGATACGATCACAGTACAAAGCAACTGATTAAGCAGGAAATAACTTAGTGTAGAATCCGAATGCAGTATAGATATCGCTGGGAAATAAGCCAGGAAAGATGTGATAAACTGTAGATTAGCTGGAAAGAATGGAAAACACAATCCACTGAGTGTCCACATATAGAGCCACATGGAAATTTATATTAGACCACCGCCATTAAGAAATAAAAGTACCTTTGAACATGAGGCAACGTAAGAACAAGAGAGAGAGAGAGAGAGAAAATAAAAACGAAACGACAATGGACGGTATAAAGATTCGTCGAAGTTACATAAGGGTCCCCTACATTTTGTGGGAATTTTCTTTATTGCAAGCCCCGCCCCCAATGCGGCGTCTACCAGTCTGCCTCTACCCATTTAAAACCCCCATGCCCAGTCAGCGACCCTCAGTGTCGTTCTTGGTGTGGTGGGATGTACATCTGCTTCGGTTAGGCCATGGCGCCAGGCCGTCTAACTCTTCATCTGCCTTTCGCTGCCACACCAGTGACACCAGCCATCACCGCCTCAGTTACCCAATGTCATAAGGGGAGTGTATACGTGTGCCGCACAGCTCCGCGGCGCCCGGCTGTCTAGTTACCCAGAGGGTACCAATGCACACCAGTCTCGCGTCATGGCAAGGGCGGAACATGTTCGTGTTTCGCTGAGGGTTCACTTAAGCACCAATAGTTTATTTATTACTGACCCTTTTATTAATCAACTACTTAGTTCACACCCTGCAATTCACTTAAGACTCTAAACCACCCCTACACCCATTATCAAGATCACGGCAGCCACGTAATAACCCGCCATCCTCATATCCAGCACCCCTGCCTCAAACCCTGACCCCCCCATACTCCCCTTCCTCCACCCCTCCCCTTTCCTTATCCCCCTACCCAAGCCCCCCAGGGCTACAACACCTTACCCTAACACCCGTATCCTACCATCCTACCCAGCTCCTGGAGCCGGAAAAATCAGATGAACCTGAGAGGCAGCCAATAAGCTAATGCTTGGCAGAGAAAGCCGTAGCTATTCACTCCTCCCGTCCTTAAGTAACAACACAGTGCACGTGCGAGACCCCATCCCCTTCCCAACAGCAAACACACGCACGTTGGGTTAAGCCCCGATACTCTTTCTCTTAGTCTAAATTCTTCCTCTCCTACTTATAAACACACACACACACACACACACACACACACACACACACACACACACACACACACACACACACATGCACCTTACACAATGCAACCAGGACCAGAGCTCTCAGTAAGGCCGGGAGTTTAAACTAAGGCCTAGTTCCTGCCGCCACGTGTCGTCGCCCTGGTTGCATAACACTCATCACATATACACAATCATTCTTCCCTTCCTTCCTTTCCCCCCCTTTTCTATACGTCATTATTATTATTATATATTACTTGTTGGTGCACCTGTGCGGGCGAGATGGGCTCATCCAGTACGGGGATAGTGACATCAGTTGTCACCTCATCTACAACCTCATTGTTCACATCCTCTCTGTTCAGCACAGACTCAAAATGGAATTTAAAATCCTCATCACTGGGGCACAAGATTTCATCAGGTCTGTCCATGTTAAAGTCTCCTTTCCAATCAATTGCTCTCCACACTCTTGCGTCATCAGCGTCATCCAGCAGCCTCTCCCACCTACCAAGATTGCTACCACCTATCTCTACTGCTCTGTCTACCCTGCCTACATTGTCCTCCGCACACGAGTATAAAGCGTCAGTGATGCGCTTCTCAAAAGCATCAACATTTACATAATCTTCGTTAGGTACTCTTTGCATAATATTATTCACAAATGCTTCTTTGTTGATTCTGTTAAATCTGAGTGACTTTCTCATTAAAGAAGTCTTGCCAGCATTTCCATGAAGGGCTGCGTGATCCCCTAGCGACCCCGCCCTCGTCATGAGACTGTCCAAATCTACGCCTGAACACGTAACTGTTACTGTAATGGGGGCATGATCGGAAGGGAGGTCACCCCGCCTTAACACAGAAAAATCACTCATATAGTCTATCAGAGACGGTGACGCCACACATGTCTCCACCTCCGAAACCCAGGTGCCGCGTCTCCGATATGTTTTATCACCAGGAAAATGTTTGTCAGCATACATGAGGTTATTAATGACAACCAATCTGTTATCAATACATATAGTACACAACAATTCAGCGTTATCGTTAGCCCTGTTTACATCATCGTGAATCACTGGGTATGACATATCATTTACATTAGGTATCTCCGCTATCGACACACACACACACACACACACACACACACACACACACAGAATTTATTTTTGGGTAGGGCTGGTAAAGAGACCTGTATGATCATGAGAGTTAACAGAGACAGTATTAACACTCTTATGACTCACTCTCAGCTGAATGCTATCGCCCAGCAGTACCTGGAATAAAATACTAGAGTTGCCCCTACCATGAGAGGGCCCGGGTACCATCTAGTGGTTGTAAAAGTAGCTGGACAAGTCTCTCGTCTTGGTAGGCGTCGCTACTTGGCTACTTTTGCTAGTGGCCGTATGACAGTCGAAGGGCGAGGGTGTGTGTGTGTTGCTGTAGCATCATTCCTCTGCGGTAAGTGTTAGATATTTGCTGTTCTTAGCCATTAAGGTGACTACATTAGGACACAAGGATATCGCACTGACAGCCAGGAAGTATCATGGCCCAAAGAAATATTACCTATGAGGCTACTAGACGTAATTCTGATGAGACAAGGGGGCTGTTGGTGTGAGGGAGATGGAGGCCTTGTACCGCCTCAATCTTGGTGTCTCAGACCAGTGAAATAGCAGTGTGAGTGTCATCCTGTAGAGTCTCGTTCCGATCAGACTGGTGGACTAGGCTTGCCTGCCTCCTTGTCCGTCCACCCAACAGTACAGTTTGGGACCTGAATGTATACTGATAAGTGCGATTCAGATATGAGAGGGACAATGTGATGGAAAAAATTATTGTATGTAAATTATTTTGTCCTGAAGCGCATGCACACACACACACACACACACACACACACACACACACACACACACACACACACACACACACACACACACACACACAAAGTATATTATGGTGTTGTTTCTTCATTTGCCTAGGCCGAGATCGTCGTTTTTTTGCAGCTGATTTCCCGTAGTGCAGTGGTAAATTTGGACAAATATACAGCTCTGCATCATTTCCACGTCCCTTCTTCGTGACTAGCATCAATCTAGTGTTAACCCCTTGTCACAACACAAAATTTAAGAAAGAGATTGCAATTTTACGCCAAGTTAGATTGAACAGGGGTCCTTATCCTGCAGCGGTGTGTCACAGGCTGATGATGATGATAATAGGGTTGTCGGAGATGATATTGATAATGATGATAGTGATGCTGCTGATGATAGTGATGTTGAAACTCCTGAACCAACTAACTGGACCGAGATTATGGTGATTGTAATGATGATGAAGCAGTTGGGATAATAATGATGATGATGATGACGGTGATGGAACTTATGTAGTAACTCTTTAACAGGGTTGTGATGATTGCTGTGCTTGACGCTGTTGCTCCTGGCGATGATGATGATGATGATGATGATGATGATGATGACGATGATGATGATGATGATGATGATGATGACGACTACGACAACGATGATGATGGTGACGGCGACGATCTTCATGTCTATGGCTGAGTCACCTCTTGTTTTTCGTTTCTCTTCAAATGTAGTTGGTGACTGTGTGTAGGAGAGAGAGAGAGAGAGAGAGAGAGAGAGAGAGAGTGTGTGTGTGTGTGTGTGTGTGTGTGTGTGTGTGTGTGTGTGTGTGTGCACGCATGCTTGTGTGTATTTGCGTGCGTGCGTGCGTGTGTACAGCATTTCCCTCACACTCGAACTATTCATATCATAAGAGTGCAAATGAGGTCAGGGATATTGCTCTTCTTGGCCATACAAATACTAAACATTTACACTATATTCTGAAAAAACATACTGGATTCCTAAGGTCACTCACTGGGTTTCAAAAATCATTGTTCACTGTCTCTTTATTTATCGCAAGGAAAGGGATGGATGTGTGTCCGAAATAGTAGCTCAGTTTTGGTCTTTCTCTGGACCGTGAATGATTTAAATGGAATAATTATCCTTATTTATATTGGTTTAGTTGTGAGGATGCAACACACGTTTTGTTTACGTTTTATCAGGGCACATCAAAGAGCGGCCATGTCCATCTGCTTCTCACTAATGATTTTCGAACGAGGTTCTACATTCCTCTAGATTTTAGGGACAGTGAAGCCGCACAGCAACACAACACGCCATACCATACCATACCATACCACACCACAAAACCCCACACCACACAACCCCACACCACACAACCCCACACCACACAACCCCAAACCACCCCACCCCACACCACACCACCCCAAACTTTACCACACCAACCACCCTTCCACACCACACCACACCACACCAAGGGGATTAACCAAAGGGTCCTGAACCTCCCGCATCTAGTAATTCTGATATTGTTTCCAGGTAACTCCACACACACACACCTCAGGTCACGTCTTTCACAGAAGAGATAACGGAAGGACAGCGAGCGTAACTGAATGGCAAGCCAGAGATGGAGTGAGAAGAAGAGGTGCACAGAGAACAAGATGGAGAGATCATATGATGCAGATCTACCGAGCAAGGACGGAACAGGCTAACAATCAATGGATCAGAGTGGAGATAGGTGAGAGGGTCCTTATCATGCAGTGGTGTGTCACAGGCTGATGGTGATGATATTGATGGTGATAATGATGTTGATGCTGATGGTGGTGATGCTTTAACATCTCAACGTATGAGGTTACAGAATGCACAGTGAGGCTGCATAGCCAGGAAATGGAAGAATATGAGTGCATTTAAGTATTTATGTATTGTGATGAATATGGATGGAAGATTAGAGGATGAAGTGACAGAAATGATACATCAGGGAAGGAGGGTTGCTTGTTCTCTAAAAAGTAGTGGTTAGGAAGAGGGAACTGAGGATGAAAGTATGAAAAAAAAAAAAAAAAAAAGGGCACTGCATGCTGTGATTCCCACTTTAAAGTATGGAAGTGAAGCTTGGATCTTGTTGAAAGGACGCAAGTCAAGAGTGAGAGCGGTGGAAATGAGCTACTTGAGAGGAGCATGTGGAGTTTCATAGAGAGACAAACAGACAGACAAATGGGCAGATGAAGGAGCGTTGTGATGCCGATGTGGATGAGACTGAAAGCGTTAAGAGAAACACTTCGAGATGGTTTGGCCATGTGGAGAGGATGGCGAATAAGAAAATGACCAGAAGAATGCACTTGGAAGGGTAGAGTTGGAAGGGTAGAGGGGGAGGGGGAGACCGACGATGAGATGGAGGGAAAGAGTAGAAACATATGAGTGGGATACTTGAGCTAAATGGTAGAGGACAGTACATCATGAAGGCGATTTGCTTGTGGCCACCCCTTACGGGATTAAGGCTTCTGGCTATAGATAAACAGATATAGATAGAGAGGTAGGTGATGATGATAATATGATGATGATGATGAGGAGGAGGAGGAGGAGAATGGTAATGATAATGAGAATGACGGTGTAAATAATGATGATGATGATGATGATGATGGTGGTAATGAGGACGACAACTACGATGATGACGATAATGATGATGATGATGATATTGATGATGATTTTTGTCGGCAGGTGGAAGGACGAAACAGCAGGAACTCTACCATCGGTCCAAGCATCCACGATTCCACATCCACCCATCCGTCCATCCATCCGTCCATCCATCCATCCATCCATCTCGCTTGATGTTAACCCTCTCGCACACGATAAGTTTCAGTAAGTTTTCTGGCTCACGATTTTATACGACGAAGCCGCCCGGCCGGGGAGCGCGCGCGCGGCAAATTTGAGCGAATGAAACACATTCTTGCCTTATTTTCGCCACCCAAAAATCCATGTATTCCCATGAAACCTTTCTCAAGGTAGGCATCGATGTTTGTTCTATCTGAGAAACAGGACCAAAACACAGGAAAACACTAGCAAAAAAAGTTATTAGCCCTGGAAGCATGGTCGAGTAAACTGTTTTCACTTCCCAACATCGCCGTTTGAATGTTTTCCATCATACTGGAAAATGATCTAATAAGTTTTTATAGAGAATTTCATCAGCTTTCTAACGAAACAAATCCGGTTGAGATATGATGTATACTTTTCGAGAAAATGGCCAAAAACTGAAAGCCATTTTCGGAAAAAATTCACTGACCTCTGATAGCTAAATTTTCCCATACACCTTATGTTTTTATTACATAATAATATGCCCAAACTCACCAGCTTTCCCCATCTCAAAGAAGAACCCCATACGCCTCATAGTTCTCGAGTAAATCGAAAGAAAGTACTAGGCACTCCGTCCGTGATTGACTTTCGTGATGCGCGCACGGCGTACGCAATGTTCCCGCCTACGTAACAACGAATTCTTATCATAAATATTACATAGTTATGTATTGTACATACGTAGAATTTACTGCTCTTTATCATGGTTCAAACGTGAAATCGATACGTCCAATAGTTTTCGAGTAATTGGCCGACAAAGTGAGAGTATTACTACCAGCGTTAATCAATGGTAACAGCTGCGAAGAGACACTCATTTCCACCGCCTTTTCTCGCACAAAACGTAACATAATGCTTACATTTTGGTATTGATCATACGTAGAATTTAATGGTATAGATCATGGTTGTTACAGAAAATCGATAAGTCTAATAGTTTTCGAGTAATTGGCCGACAAAGTGAGGTTAGTACTCCGAGCGCTTGTCACTGATAACAAACGCGAGGAAAAAAAAAAAAAACTCGCCTTTTACCCCCCAAAACGCTACCAAAGGCTTACATTCTGGTATTGATTATACGTAGAATTTAGTGGTATTGATGATGGTTGTAACAGAAAATCGATAAGTCTAATAGTTTTCGAGTAATTGGCCGACAAAATGATGTTATTACTCCGAGCGAATGTCACTGATAACAAACGCGAGGAAAAAAAACATTTCCCTCGCCTTTTACCCCCCAAAACGCTACCAAAGGCTTACATTCTGGTATTGATTATACGTAGAATTTAGTGGTATTGATGATGGTTGTAACAGAAAATCGATAAGTCTAATAGTTTTCGAGTAACTGGCCGACAAAATGATGTTATTACTCCGAGCGCTTGTCACACAACAACCGCTAGGAACAAAAACATTTCTCTCGCCTTTTACCCCCCAAAACGCTACCAAAGGCTTACATTCTGGTATTGATCTTACGTAGAATTTAGTGGTATTGATGATGGTTGTAACAGGAAATCGATAAGTCTAATAGTTTTCGAGTAATTGGCCGACAGAGTGAGGTTACTCTTCCGATCGCTACCAACTTTTACACAGTTTTTTCCTTGCACACCTGCCTGAAGACTATGCTACCAACTTTTTTCCCCCCTATCTGTACAGACGGTTACGTCTTCCATGGATGTTTTCCTATTGTTATAACCTACTACACATAAACATAACTCTTCTATAGTTACTGCTGTGGAGATTTACTTTCTTTCATATGTGTAATCTGTAGGAGAAAATGGTTATTTGTCTGAAAGTTGGAGAGGTAATGGTAATAGATTATTATATATATCAACAAAATTTGCAGAACTCACTTCCTCCAGGGGTGTTGATCCAGTTAGACCAGGGATTTGAAGATGAGGAGTTATGTAGTGTGTGTGTGAGTCAGCTTCTCCCTGAGAGTATGAGGGAACGCTATTTTTAGCACACACCACACTCGTTCACGGAAACTCGCAGCTTGTTTGACGTATATTTCATACAATTCCATACGCATTTACACTATCAGAATCACAATAATTCCAGCCCTAAAACACCGGTAATTCTCCCTCCCGACTTCAGGTTTGCCCCTTCACAACACTCTGTTTCATGCCGTACGTAACGCTTGCTGGCTCCATAATTTCACCAAGCCATCCACAGTATCTTTCACACAATATATATTTATGCCTTGGCTTCATTTATATACGTATTTCCACTCACGCCATACGGCCTACGGGGGGGGGGGCGGAGTGGCGAAACCCCGCTACACTGACCATGCGTCTATTTAACTTTAGTATCAATTGCTTCTTCATAAGCTTTCCAGCTGTCTGAACAGATCAGCAGTAGTTTTAAAAACTAAAATAACTCGGTTCTGGTGCTCAGTTTGGTACGTTTATTTTCCTTTTATCAGAACTGGCGCGGCAAATTTTGAGAAAAGTCCCTCAAGTAACTCCTATTATTTTTTTTACTAGGTTTCTAATGATGTCCATAGATCCGTTGTTGCTTTAATAGTTTCCTAGACAACGCAGTCTTGGCGCTGTTCTCTGCCACCTTATTATACCATGTCACATAGTGTTCTCGCTCGCTTGCTCTGTACGCTCGCTCGCTTGAACAATAAATCACTGAAGAAAAGGTGGTATAAAGCCCCCTAAGCCGCCACAGTATTATAACCCTCGGTATGCAGTTCGTTCCCTGCGGCCTTGTAACTTTGTGTACCCGAAGCGCTTACAAAATAACTCGAAATAATTTTCCTTTCGTAACTATACTCGTTTCACTTTAACTTGGCCTGAGTTGTTGTTGTTGTTCTTGTTACATCTTAGACTCCTCTGGATGTGAACCCAGTGTTATGTTGAAGGATTGTCTGTGTTGTGGTAGTGTGGTGCAGGAAGTGAGTGGGTGTGCTGTGGTGTGGGGGTCCCACTTTGCAGTATGAACACAGGGGATTGTATGTGTGTTATATTTTGTGTTAGTATTGTAGCAGGGAAGGTTGGTGTACTCGTGTCTCTGGGTTCGGTAGTGTCTGAAGGGTGTATGGCTGGTGGTGGCACATGAAGGATGCTGTTTGGTAGAAAGTTTTGGCTGGCTGGGGTGTCTGTGTGTTTATGTATGTGTTTGGTATAGAAAGTTTTGGCTGGCCGGGGTGTCTGTGTGTTTATGTATGTGTTTGGTATAGAAAGTTTTGGCTGGCTGGGGTGTGTGTGTGTTTATGTATGTGTTTGGTATAGAAAGTTTTGGCTGGCTGGGGTGTCTGTGTGTTTATGTATGTGTTTGGCAGAAAGTTTTGGCTGGCTGGGGTGTCTGTGTGTTTATGTATGTGTTTGGCAGAAAGTTTTGGCTGGCTGGGGTGTTTGTGAGTTTGTGAATGTGTCTGGGAAGTGTAGAGTCGGGTGGAGGAGGGGATATGTTGCAAAGATACTCTGTGTAGTGTTGGGCGGTTGTTCGATTTTGTTTGTGGAGAGGATGATGCAACTTAAGGTTACAAAGGTGGGACGGATCTCGAGCTGAAGTGATGAACTGTGTGCCTCTCATATTCACTTGGTCTCTGACTGAAATTAGTTATGTTTCTTGGTGTAGGCTGTCAGTACTTGTGGTCTTAGTGTCTTCTGCTATCAAGGTATTGTTTTCTGTTCTTTAAAGCTCCTTCGTGTTTGTGTTGGATATGATTATGGCTCAGCTTGTGCGGCAGTAATTCACGGTTGTTTTAATGTATTACTTATAAGTGGAGGATGGAGTTGGGATGTATATGAGAGAGGGTGTGTGTGAATTAGGGGGAGTGATGCATAATGACAGGGGACAGGGTGGCATAGAGGCGACTTGTTTGTGGCCACCTCTTACGGGATTAAGTCGTCTGGCTATAGATAGATGGATAGACAGATAGCTTATAGTTTCCATACGGTTTGCCGAGTAGTAGCGATAGTTATCACTAGAATATGATGTTAGTCACGAATGAGTGCTGTGGAAAGAATGTAGGGCTGTAGTATTGTCTACTTCTGCTACTGATCTGCCTGACATTCTGGTATGCTTTAAATAAAACTCTGTGTCAAGTTAAAGTGAAAGGCGTGTATGTTTGTGTAGGAGGAACAAGAGACAAGGAGGTATTCTGTGGCCTGTTTTCTTTGTGCTTCCTACAAGACACAGTAATAGTTATGACGGGGCATTGGTGGCAAGTTTGTGAGTCAGCACACACTTACGGCCTCTCATTATACAAGGTGGTCCATATATTACGCCACCCAGTTCTTGTGTGTTGCGGGCACGGCTCAGTGAACATTACCAGTGTCTATCCTGCATCATTATCTACTTCCCACAACCCTCTTCAGGCTTAGCTTTATAATATAGGCTTTAATTTAGGTCCACTGATTGCATGGTGGAGAATTCCCATAACCTTTTTTATGCTTAGCTGTATATCATTGTATTGTATAATCTTTTATGTCCACTGATCACACGGCTGAGTAGTAATTTGGTGAAGCGATCAGAATGTCTTAGCTCATCACAAAAGCCGTCCCCACAACACACAAGACTGCAGAGCGCAATATACTTATCACCTATATTAAGTCAAAGCCACAGTTAAAAAGGTAATGAAACAAGACAGAAAATTTAAGTTTTCATTATTAATACTTCAGTACAAAATACATTAACAGAGACAGCAATATAAAATATGCATTCAAAAGTAGCATTTGTCCACAGAACATCCTGGAGGGGAGCGACCCGACTTGCAAGGCAGATCACACCATCACCACCAGGCTTCTCTCGGCAGGTCAGGGCAGATCACCAGCAGCAGCAGCAAGTCATCTCACGGCTGGGGAAGACACGACACCCTGCCGCCGCCGCTGCCGCCGCCGCCACCACACCACCACCACCACCACCACCACCACCAGGCATCTCAGAGTAGGGGAAGACACCACACCACCGTCAGGCTTCTCACGGCAGGGCAGACCAAACTTCAGCAGGGTATGACAAGTGTGGCAAGGAAGCAGCGTCAAGGCAGCAGACTCCAGCACGACCTGTGGACCAGATGTGTATTAGTTCAAATCAGTGTTAGCTTTAGTTATTTAATCTTCTATCTATCTCTATCTATTGCCAGACGCCTCAATCCCGTTTGGGGTGGCCACAAACAAATCGCCTCCAAGTCGCCCTGTCCCCCGCCATTTCACTGCCCTGCTCCCAACTCACACCCCCGTCTTTCATATACCTCTCCCCCCCATCCCTCCATCTCATCCTCGGCCTCCCCCTCCCTCGTCCCCCCTCCACCTCACTCACATACACTCTCTTCGTCAGTCTTTCACCCTCCATCCTCTCCACATAGCCAAACCACCTCAGTGTGTTCTCATAACGCTTCCTATCACATCCACATCCACACCACAACGCTCCTTTATATCCTCATTCGTCAGCCTGTCTCTCCATGTGACTCCACAGGCTCCTCTTAAATAACTCATTTCCACTGCTCTCACTCTTGACTTGTGTCCTTCCAACAACGTCCAAGCTTCACTTGCATACGTTAGAGTTGGTATCACAATACTGTCATGTAGTAACTTTTTCACTTCCATGCTCACTTCCCTGTTTCTTATCACTGCTTTCAAAGAACCAGCAACCTTTCTTCCCTGCTGTACCCTTTCAAGCACTTCACCCTCCAAACCTCCATCCTTACTCATCACACTGCCCAAGTACTTAAACGTACTCACATTTTCCAATTCCTCACCATCCAACCTCGCTGTACATTCACTGACTTCACCTCTCTCAAAGACTATCACTTTACTCTTCCCTACATTCACCTTTAGATTCCGTTTCTTGCACACTCTCCCAAACTCATCCACCAAGCCTTGCAGCTCCCCTTCGTCTTCACTCAACAACACAGTATCATCTGCAAACAACAGTACAGGGAGTTTCCAGACACTATCCTTTCTCACCAGGGCCACTCCAACATCCACTACCCTACCTTGTACCTCTTTTATTACCCCATCCATGTACAGATTGAACAACCATGGAGACATGACACATCCCTGTTTCAACCCAACTTTCAAAGAGAAAAATTCACTTAGTTCACCATCCACACTCACTACAGCCTTCGCACCATCGTACATACTCTTCACAGCATTCAACAACTTCCCATCTACTCCATATATTCTTAACACTTTCCACAATCCTTGTCTATCCACCCTGTCATATGCTTTCTCCAAATCCATGAAAGCCGCATACAACTTCTTTCCTTTCTCTAGAAACTTTTCCACTCAAGATCTAAGAATGAATATCTGATCTACACAACCTCTTCCCTTCCTGAAGCCTCTCTGTTCTTCTCCAACTAATTTCTCTGTTCTTTCTCTAACTCTGTCAATAAGTATCCTACCATACACTTTTCCTAATATACTAAGAAGACAAATGCCCCTTTGATTACCACACACTTCTTTTTCCCCTTTTCCTTTGTACAAGGGAATAATTATACCTGACTTCCAATTCTCCGGGACTCTACCTTCCTCCCAGGCCAATCTGCACATCTTCCACATCCATTCTACTACTATCTCTCCCCCATGCTTCAGCATTTCACCACACTCTCCATCAATTCCTGGGGCTTTCCCCGATTTAACTTTCTTCATTGCTTCCACAACTTCTATCCTACTGATTTCTTCCTGTCTTCTCACCTCCCTCCTCCTCCCAGCCATTCCCCAGCCACTTATACTCGCATTACTTCCATCCTCTATGTTCAACAATTCCTTAAAGTGTTCTCTCCATCTGCTCACTTTTTCTCCCTTCTCCACTAGTAATCTACCATTTTTATCTTTCACTCCCCTGGTAACTTCACTTCCACCCTGTCTTACTCTTTTCACCTCTTTCCAGAACATTTTCTTACAGTCCCTCCACTTTACACTCAAATTCCTTCCAAATTCCTCATCCACTCTCTTCTTACTCTCTCTTACTAATCTTTTAACCTCTTTCTTTCTTTCTACATATAACTCTCTCTTCCGCCTCTCAACTTCTTCCACGCCCCTATTTCTCATCCATTCATTGTATGCTTTCTTATTTTGTGCCACAGCCTGTCTCACCTCTTCAGTCCACCATGCCGTTCCTTGCACCCCCCTCCGTCTTCTCTTCCTTCCACACACCACATCACATGCTGCACATATTTCTTCTGTAAATATCCTACACACACCTTCCACGTCTCCCATCTGCTCCAATTCATCTTTGCCCAATCGTTCCTCCACTTCTCTCTTATACTCTGCCTTTTGCTCATCCTCTTGTAACCTTTCCACTCTCCTTGCAACTACTCCTTCCTCTCGTCTTTCCCTTCTTCTATTCCTCCATCTTACTTGAATCCTAATTCTGGCCACCACCAAGTAGTGGTCAGAAAGTCCACTCCCCCAACCTCTATACACTCTTGCATCCTTTACACATCTTCGCATCCTTTCATCCACACACACATAATCAATCATTGCCTTCCATTCATTCAGTTCACCACCCACCCTTCTCATCACTCGCCATGTATACCTGTGGATCATTTTATGCCTGAAGAGGGTATTGGCTATCACCAACCCCCTCCCAGCACAAATGTCCACTAACGCACTCCCATTCTCATCTATCTCAGCAGGCACACCCCACTCACCAACTATTCCATCCACCTTCACATTCCCAACTTTACCATTCATATCACCAATCAAAAACACTCTCTCATTCCTTCCAAACTTTTCCATGCACACTTCCACATTTGTCCAGAACTCTTCTCTCACTCTTCTAGCACGATCTTGCGTTGGTGCATACACACACACACAATCGCCCACATTTGTATTCCAACTTTCAACTTTACCCACACAATCCTTGACCCAACTGATCCATACCGTCTTATGCTACTCTTCCATCTTTTACTCACAACTATAAATACTCCTTCTTTTGCCCTCTCATTCTCACCTACTCCTGCAATACCCCATCCATACTCCCATTCTCTCACACTTTCTCCTCTCCATTTTGTTACAGTTATTCCACATACATCCACTTTCGCACCCTCAAGCACCTGGACAATCTCTCTCTCTTTCACCAATATTTTATCCAAATTTCCCATACAGGGTGTTGCATGAAATGTTTGACAAACTTCAGAAAGTTGTTCTTGGGGCAATTTTGAGTTAAGAATTGCTGCATCAACCTGGGCTAATTTCTCTTCTATTATGCTCAGGTTCTGTAGGGAATGGCAGCAGATTAGAGACTGGTATCGCAAAATTTTATCCCCTGCCACCACCACCAGGCCGTTTATTTTTAAATCCCCTTGTAAAACTGTAGATATATATCGGCAGGACAGTAAATAGTGATCCTACTCTGGTACTCTGTATGGAATTTGAGAGAGAGAGATGATGATGCCACTGATTCATGGTGTTATCTTTAATTTAACAAGAAACACTTTACTTACCTCTCTATTCAGTTTGCACGAAAATTAATGTTTCAAAGCCCGATAATATATTCACGAAATTTTCTTCTTAAAATTTAATAAGTAAATGTTTAATTTGAAGTGTGACGTCACTGGTGCATTATGGGAGCAACGTTGAGAGATGCTGGAGGTGAGTGAAGATTTTATTCTTTACGGTGTTAGTCTACTTCTATAATATTATGGTAATTCTTATGCCCATGTGTTTATCAGTGTTTGCTGTCATTATCGAGAGGTGTAGTCGGCTGATGTAAGTTGTAATTATTAGCTATAAGGATGATATACGGCGGTGTGTATCTCCAGGTGACCAAGATGTCCCTTTAAACTCGAGTAAGCAGTGCTACTTAAATGCCCCGATATTCACACCATCTGTTTAGGTTTTAAGGTCGAATGTGATCCTGTACATGGGCAGGCATAGTAGGTTAACAGGATTAAAATACAATACCAGATGCAAAGACCCATGGATTAAGTATTTTATTTCAGTTTTTTCCCCTTCATTCTTTCCTCGTCTTTCTGCCTACGGGTGACTTTACACTCCCAATTCTGTCTTTCATTCCTTCATTCTTTCCTCTTCCTTCTGCCTATGGGTGACTTTACACTGAGTGACAAGCCAAATGGTTTCCTGTACACCAGGAAACCATTTACTACGCTGGGTGGTAACCATATAACCAAATTTTGGCGCCTGGTGGTTTAGTGGGTAATTATTGTGCTCCAGTCGGATTGAGCCGGTGAAGGTTTATATCCAAGGGATGATTGGGGTTTATTGCTCATGTAATGCCACTCAGGGATGAGTGAGGTTGGTCACTCTCATCTTGAATGTCAGGACCAACTGCCTAGCCCCGGGCTCCTACGCGCCTCATGGGGCAACGTAGGATTGGATGATGGATGGGTGGATAGATTTCAGTTTTAACCACACACTTGAAAGATGAACTGATTTTATTCATGCTTCCTTCAGATGATATTCAGCATGGGAGAGACTTTGAACTGGAGGGGTTATATCGTATCATTTATGAAGGTTCCAACATGCTTGCATGCATTGGCTTTGGTCACCTAACGGCGACTTTCCATGCTGCTCGATTGCAGTAGCTCAGTAGTAGCGCTTGCTCTTCACAACCATAAAGTTGACAGTTCGAGCCCCCAGCAGGGTAGCGTATACGAGGTCTCTCCTTGCCCTTCAGAGCTATGTGGTCCATTGGTCCTAGCTGGTTGGGATTAGTCCTCTGGCAACCTCTGTGATCAGCCTCCTATCCCTGATGTCACACTCTATGACCTTGTTCCAAGCCATTTTCTGTGTCCAGTTGCCATCCTCCATCCTTTCAACATGCCCCATCATTCAATCTACCCCTTCTTATTACAGCACCGATACAATACTCGTCAGTCCTGTTCTTCCTTCATTAATCCCTTTAATACGGTACTATATGTCTGTCTCAAGTTAGATATGATGGTCTGGTGGTAGAAATAGATAGTAAAATGAGAATATAACTACATCTTTTGGATTACAGGGCACAAACTGCTCCAATGATTAGCCTTTATTCTTGCTAATTTAAGACTGTTATTCAGCTTGGGTAAGACTTTTCAAACTGGAAGGGTCACATTACAACCTTCAGGAACCTGTTCAGTAGGAAAGTAATTAAAGGTTGATAGGAGAGCTTTTGGACTGAAGGGGTTAGGGACAGGCTTCATTAAGCCATTCTTGTTACCTTTAAACTATGTTAATCAGCATAGGAGAGACTTTTCAAACTTAGAGTCCCATATGACATTCTTTAACATGTGTAGGAGAGACACTGGATAAAGCCTGATTGGAGATATAGTATATTGAACTGGAAGGACTGCATACCTTACATCCTTCATTAACCATTGCTGCTACCTTTAAATAAGAATGATCATACTGAAGGTAATTACTAGCAGCCTTCATTAACATATTACTGTACTGTAATTAGGAGAGAGGTTTCATAAGTTGATTGGAAGTCAGGAGACAGCAGGAATATACCATTACTGTTGAGGGGGATGAATTTGTGTGTAGGCTATGATATAGGAAGCATATCTCAGAATATGGATGTACAAGGTTAATCATATCTTGTATAGTACTTACACTTTCAGATTTGATAGCTTTTCTTTTTTTAATCTTTACTGAATGATGCAATCAGTTCATGATTACACATTATATAATCTCAGACTTCATCTGTGTCATTGTAGTTGGCTCACCTTGACAAATTTTAGTCCTTCTGCTGCTTAGTTCCTGTATCTAAGTGGCAGAATAAGACAGTATTATGGTTTTGCATCCTCCCCATAGATCTTCATTGTGATTTGCATGATAATCTAGTCTTTATCTCTAGAAACAGCTCAGCATTCAAGGTGGAGAGATGCCAGGTTTTTGTCAGTTTAGGTTGGACATGTAGTCTATATGGTTTGTCTTTATTGTTTTATGTATTCATTATTATTATTATTATTATTATTTTTTACTGTGGATCAAATTTAGCGATTCATCTCTTCCGTTTATAAACCGGTACAACAGATAGGCTTTCATTCTCAGTTCTCACAGAAGGTATAACCAATGAGTACTGTACTGTCTTCCTGTGCAGTGTATATTTTGTCATTTGTACTCTCATTATAAGTTTCATTAAAGAATTTGTATCATATGTTTAGTTTCTGTGTCACTCAGTGTGTTAAGTTTATGTAATATATGGTTAATCGTTTAAGTCCTGCCGTTGGTTAGCAGTTAAGTTCCAGTTTTTACTTTCTCCCTTTATATAATTAGCAACTGCTCTATATTCTTTCCATAGCACTCGTTCATGATTAGCATTAAACTGCAGGCTTAGGTATTCCAAGTAGCTCAGGGAATTTCGAGATATCTCCTCCTAAAGCGACATTAATAGGTACATGACAATTGAGTTTAGTCTGTGCATGTTGTTCAATTTCCCATTTTTTGTAACATGTAAAGAAATAAAATACAGTAGAAGTTTTAGCCAATATACTAGTGGGGCCGCGGTGGCATGGTCAGCATGGTGCTGGCCTGCTGATCAGGAGGACCCGGGTTCAACTCCCGGTGTGATAGAGGTTTCTTTAAAATGTGGCTGAGGGAAGTTTGCGTAGCAGGCTTTCCTTAAAACCACTTACACTTCAGCTCACACGCACCAAGACGCTTACACACACTACTACATACACACACACACACACACACTGCTACATACACACAAGACACGTACATAGCCACAGCCACCTTCACACAGTAGACACACAAGACACGTACATAGCCACAGCCACCTTCACACAGTAGACACACAAGACACGTACATAGCCACAGCCACCTTCACACAGTAGACACACACTACTACATACATACACACATCAAGGCACACACGACACGTACACAGCCACCTTCACACAGCAGACACACCACACACACACAAACACAGGGAGAGGGAGGGACAGACACCACAGGCAGACAGAGAGGGACATATACAAAACACAGGGAGTGAGAGATGAGGGGGTTTTATTAAAAAGTCCAATTTTGGTATACCTCCTGTGGCAAAATTGATATAGCTCCCCCTTTAATATTTTTTGGATATTTTCATTTAGTGCCCTCCAGGCCCCAGACCCACTCGGTTGAACCAAATTGTCTGGCGTCAGCTAGAACATGATGCTAGAGTTATGCCGGTCATGCGGAAGTTAATGGTGACAGTAGTAACTGTCAGGCTCCTATGACTCACTCAGCCGAACAAAATCGTCTGTCAGCTGGAATGGAATACTAGAGTTGTCCCAAGCACCAGAGGGTTAAGAATCTTAACCCTCTGGTGCTTGGGACAACTCTAGTACCCCATTTCAGCTGACTCAGACGATTTTATTCGACTGAGTGAGTCATAGGAGCCTGACAGTGTCAATACCGTCACCATTAACCCCCTCACGACCGACATAACTCTAGCATCACGTTCCAGCTGACGCCAGACAATTTGGTTCAGCCGAGAGAGGATCCTAGGATCCTGAGAGACACTATAACATCACAAACAAAATACAAAATGCCTTCCCTCCATCTTGAACGTACTATAATTCATTTACATTAAGTAAGCTCGTATTTTCGTATTTTTGCAGCTTATTTCATGTATCTTAGTTAAAAGAAAAAAATACTACGAGCTCTGTATCTTTTCATAGCCCTTCTTCGTGACTAGCATCGTATTCTAGTTATCTATAGTTACAACTGAGCATTCAAGTTGGAGGGATCACAACTTTAAGCAATTACAGTAAACAAACAAACAAAAAGCAAGTGTCGTCCTCTTGACCTCTCGTCTTCGCAGGAATGCAGCGGTGGCGCCATCTTGTGCGTGGAACGCGTGAAGTGCAGGCTCTTGAGTGGAAGGAGCACGGAGCTACGGAAGACTTAATAATATTCGCTAGTCAGCCAGTCTAGAAGCCTGGGACATTTGCCTGAAATAATAATAATAATAATAGAAATAACAACAAAACCCGTCATATACATAATTCAATATCTTAGTCACTCAAGCTGTCCATTCCGCCCCTTCAGTACGAGGACGCATTTCTGTAAGCTATTTTTTCTAACATGGGAGGTTCGATACGTTTGATTGAGCGTATCCATAAGACTCCTAAAGCTGAGTAAATGCCTCTGAAAGTTGCAAAATATAAAATATAAAACGTCTATGTGATATAAAAACCTTTGTTCACCTCCGGGACTCGATTTGTGGCGCCTGGAACAAGTGCTGACGTCATGTTTACACTTTGCTACCTTTAGACGATTTCCTGGAGCTTAAAGAAACCCTCTCGGGATGATGGGACAGACACAATAACCCCTTCAGACAGAGAATGACTTAGTTACTTTGTTCTAGGTAACCGGACGATTTTATTCAGCTTAGGAGATCCCCTCGTAGTGAAGGGGTTGATGGTGACTGTATCTAACCCCTCCAGTACGAAATTTCTCTCCAGAGTTGAAGAAAATCGTCTGGAGGAAGAAAGATGAATATGGAAAAAGTGTTAATGTGGACAATGAGTTAGATAAGACTGGTTTGGTTAAGGTAGGGTAGGGATGGGACGGTTGTGGCAGGGTGGGGTAGCGTTGGGTCGGTTATGGCCGGGTGGGGTAAGGTTGGGTTAGTTTTGACAGGGCGGCGTAGGATTGGGCCGGTTTTGGCAGGGTGGGGTAGGACTGGGTCGGTTTTGGCAGGGTGTGGTAGGAATGGTTCGGTTTTGGCAGGGTGGGGTAGCGTTGGGTAGGTTTTGGCCGGGTGGGGTAGGATTGAGTTTTTTTGGGCAGGGTGGGGTAAGGTTGGGTCGGTTTTGGCAGGGTGGGGCAGGATTGGGTCGGTTTTGGCAGGGTGTGGTAGGAATGGTTCGGTTTTGGCAGGGTGGGGTAGCGTTGGGTCGGTTTTGGCCGGGTGGGGTAGGATTGTGTCTTTTTTGGCAGGGTGGGGTAGGATTGGGTCGGTTTTGGCAGGGTGGGGTAGGGTTGGATCGGTTTTGGCAGGGTGGGGTAGGGTTGGATCGGTTTTGGCAGGGTGGGGTAGGATTGGGTCGGTTTTGGCAGGGTGGGGTAGGACTGGGTCAGTTTTGTCAGGGTGAGGTAGGATTGTGTCGGTTATGACAGAGTATAGGATAGGTTTTGGTTAATTTTGGCAGCGTGGGTTAGGATTTGGTCGGTTTTGGCAGAGTGGGGTTTGATTGGGTCGGTTTTGGCAGGGTGGGGTACGATTGGGTCGGTTTGGACAGGGTGTTAGGACTCCATATTATAATTACAAATCATAATAGTTCCGTCATATCCAACGCCTATTTCACTCAGTTATACTACACCGTCTCATCAAATTTGGGGCGATCTTCTCTACGATTTTTGTTCTTCCCCGCTTAGTTCAGTCCTTTAGTTCATTCATGACCCTTGGCTTTCCTTTTTATTTATTTATTTTTTTTTATGAGGTGGAGCGCAGGGGCACGAGGCTAGACCACCATAAGTCCAGAATATTAAAGGGTAGGCCACCAAGCTACGCCCTGGTAACGTCTACATGTCAAAACATCTGTCCACCTCTGGGACTTGAACTGCGGAGAGCTGGACGCTGAGCTCCCGATCTGCGGATGTCACTTTTACTCTTTGCTAGCTTCTGACGATATCCTACAGCTTCAGAAAACCCTCTTAGGATGACGGGACAGAATCATTTAACCCTACAGACCAAGAACGATTTATTTACTTTGTCCTAGCTGACCGCACAATTTTATTCAACTTAGGAGATCCCCTGACAGAGAAGGGGTTGATGCTGGCTGTATCTAACCCCTCAAATTCAAAATTCCTCTCCAGAGCAGAAGAAAATCGTCTGGAGAAAGAATGAAGAAAACTGAAGAAAGTGTTAGAGTGAAAAATGAGTTAGATAAGATTGGTTTGGTTAGGGCAGGGTAGGGTTGGGTCGGTTATGCCAGGGTGGGGTAGGGTTGGGTCGGTTTTGGCAGGGTGAGGTAGGACTGGAATAGTTTTGGCAGGGTGGGGTAGGACTTGGATGGTTTTTGCAGGGTGGGGTAGGATTGGGTCGGTTATGGCAGGGTGGGGTAGGGACGGGTCGGTCTTGGCAGGGTGGGGAAGGGACGGGTCGGTCTTGGCAGGGTCGGTCTTGGCAGGGTGGGGTAGGAATGGGTAGGTCTTGGTAGGGTGGGGTAAGATCGGGTCGGTTTTGGCAGGGTGGGGTAGGATTGGGTCGGTTTTGGCAGGGTGGGGTAGGGATGGGTCGGTCTTGGCAGGGTGGGGTAGGATTGGGTCAGAGTTGGCAGGGTGGGATAGGAATGGCTCAGTTTTGGCTGGGTGGGATAGGTATGGGTCGGTTTTGTCAGGGTGGGGAAGGGTTGGGTCGGTTTTGGCAGAGTATTGGTTAGGTTTCGGTTGGTTTTGGCAGGGTGGGGCAGGATTGGGTCGGTTTTGGCAGGGTGGGGTATGATTAGGTCAGTTTTGGCAGAGTGGAGTAGAATTGAGTTGGTTTTGGTAGGGTGGGGTAGGGCTTGCTCGGTTTTGGTAGAGTGGGGTAGGATTGGATCGGTTTTGGCAGAGTGGGGTAGGATTGGGTCGGTTTTGGAAGGGTGAGGTAGGATTGGGTCGGTTTGGACAGGGTAGGGTAGGTGTGGGTCGGTTTTGGCAGGGTGGGCAAGGATTGGGTCGCATTTGGCAAGGTGGGGTAGAATTGGGTTGGTTTTGGCAGAGTAGGGTAGGGATGGGTCGGTTATGGCAGGGTAGGGTAGGATTGGGTCGGTTTTGGCCGGGTGAAGTAGGATGGGGTCGGTTTTGGCAGGGTGGGGTAAGATTGGGTCGGTTTTTGGCAGGGTGGGAAAGGATTGGTCGGGTTTGGCAGGGTGGAGTAGGACTGGGTTGGTTTTGGCAGGGTGGGGTAGGATTGTGTCGGTCTTGACAGGGTGGGGTAAGGTTGGGTTGGTTTTGGCAGTATGGGGTAGGGATGGGTCGAGTTGCGTTTGGGAGGGTAGGATAGGTTATGGCAGGGTAAGATAGGGCTGGGTGGTGGTGGACTGGGTAGGGTAGGGCTGGGTAGGGTAGTGTAGGGCTGGGTCCTCCCATCCCTGTTCTTCCCCTCCCCTCCCCTAAATGGAACACTCACCTTTAAAGGGAAAATCACAGCCATGGATCACTCCATGTTTTATTATTGCCTGGCTGTCTGATGTTTAGGATAGTCACCCCTGCACACTACCAAATTCAATATGTACAGTATTATTATTATTATTATTATTAATTATTATTATTATTATTATTATTATTATTATTATTATTATTACTATTATTATATGGTTCTAAATATTACTCTCACTACTATTACTATTACAAACACTACCATCAATCCTGCTGCTGTAACTGTAGCTATTATGACCACTACTACTACTACTACTACTACTACTACTAC
>NW_027642039.1:270000-317500 GCF_032717465.1 Coenobita brevimanus
TGATGATAATGGTATTAACTGTGATGATGATGATGATGATGATGATGATGATGATGATGATGATGATGGTATTAACTGTGATGATGATGATGATGATGATGATGATGATAATGGTATTAACTGTGATGATGATGATGATGATGATGATGATGGTATTAACTGTGATGATGATGATGATGATGATGATGATAATGGTATTAACTGTGATGATGATGATGATGATGATGATGATGATGATGATGATGATGGTATTAACTGTGATGATGATGATGATGATGATGATGATGATGATGATGATGATAATGGTATTAACTGTGATGATGATGATGATGATATGATGATGATGATAATGGTATTAACTGTGATGATGATGATGATGATGATGATGATGATGATGATGATATGATGATGATGATGATGATAATGGTATTAACTGTGATGATGATGATGATGATGATGATGATGATAATGGTATTAACTGTGATGATGATGATGATGATGATGATGATGATAATGGTATTAACTGTGATGATGATGATGATGATGATGATGATGATGATGATGATAATGGTATTAACTGTGATGATGATGAATATGATGATGATGATGATGATGATGATGATAATGGTATTAACTGTGATGATGATGATGATGATATGATGATGATGATAATGGTATTAACTGTGATGATGATGATGATGATGATGATGATGATGATGATGATGATGATGATATGATGATGATGATAATGGTATTAACTGTGATGATGATGATGATGATGATGATGATGATGATGATGATGATGAAGGATGAACTATACCGATATGAAAGATATGATGCGAGAGAAGTGGAGGGATGGAGTGGGGGGTATATGAATGGGGATGGTGTGAGTTGGAGGGAGGACAGCGTGAAGGTGGAGGAAAAAGGGACATGTGAAATTCGTTTGTGGCCATCCGTTCCGAGGATTAAGTCGTCTTTCTATAGGCTGACTGTGTGTGTGTGTGTGTGTGTGTGTGTGTGTGTGTGTGTGTGTGTGTGTGTGTGTGTGTGTGTGTGTGTGTGTGTGTGTGTGTGTGTGTGTGAGAGAGAGAGAGAGAGAGAGAGAGAGAGAGAGAGAGAGAGAGAGAGAGAGAGGCATCAACAGACATACAGTAAATTCACAAGTGCGTGCATATATTAATATCAATGTGCAGTCAATCAATCTATCAATCTATCTATTTTTCTATCAACCAATCAATATATCTACCCATACAAAAATACATTCATAAAAAAAAAAACCTTCCTCACCATGTATCAATTTCCACAAAAATTTCCCAACCAAGACGGAAAATAAATCCCAAAATAAACCGCCTGAATTTTTTGCTACGGTGTCAGTGATGGAAAGGTAAAGTTGAGTCCCGGGGAACAAGCCTCCAGACGCCTCCAGACATTTGTCAGGAGGGAACTTGGTAGATAAATAAATAATAGCAAGACGCGGGCCACAAGGATACGGGGGTTGGCAGTGTGGGGTTGGCCGTGTGGGTTTGGCAGTGTGGGAGTTGGCTGTGAGGGGTTGGTTGTGCTAGGGTTGGTTGTGTGGGGATGGCAGTGTGGGGTTGGTAGTGTGGGGTTGGCGGTGTGGGGTTGGTGGTGTGGGGTTGGCAGTGTGGGGTTGGCGGT
Source organism: Coenobita brevimanus (assembly GCF_032717465.1). Taxonomy (NCBI): domain Eukaryota; kingdom Metazoa; phylum Arthropoda; class Malacostraca; order Decapoda; family Coenobitidae; genus Coenobita; species Coenobita brevimanus. Next base: position 271,660 of record NW_027642039.1, read on the forward strand.
GTGGGGTTGGCAGTGTGGGGTTGGCAGTGTGGGGTTGGCAGTGTGGGGTTGGCGGTGTGGGGTTGGTGGTGTGGGGTTGGTAGTGTGGGGTTGGCAGTGTGGGAGTTGGCTGTGTGGGGTTGGTAGTGTGGGGTTGGTAGTGTGGGGTTGGCAGTGTGGGGTTGGTAGTGTGGGGTTGGTAGTGTGGGGTTGGTAGTGTGGGGTTGGCAGTGTGGGGTTGGCAGTGTGGGGTTGGTAGTGTGGGGTTGGCAGCGTGGGAGTTGGCTGTGTGGGGTTGGTAGTGTGGGGTTGGTAGTGTGGGGTTGGCAGTGTGGGGTTGGTAGTGTGGGGTTGGCAGTGTGGGGTTGGCAGTGTGGGGGTTGGCAGTGTGGGGCTGGCAGTGTGGGGCTGGCAGTGTGGGGCTGGCAGTGTGGGGCTGGCAGTGTGGGGTTGGCAGTGTGGGGTTGGCAGTGTGGGGTTGGCAGTGTGGGGTTATGTGGGGCTGGCAGTGTTGGCAGTGTGGGGTTGGCAGTGTGGTTGGCAGTGTGGGGCTTGGCAGTGTGGGGCTGGTAGTGTGGGGTTGGCTGTGTGGGGTTGGTAGTGTGGGGTTGGCAGTGTGGGGTTGGCAGTGTGGGGCTGGCAGTGTGGGGCTGGCAGTGTGGGGTTGGCTGTGTGGGGCTGGCAGTGTGGGGTTGGTAGTGTGGGGTTGGCAGTGTGGGGCTGGCAGTGTGGGGCTGGCAGTGTGGGGCTGGCAGTGTGGGGTTGGTAGTGTGGGGTTGGTAGTGTGGGGGTTGGCTGTGTGGGGCTGGCAGTGTGGGGGTTGGCAGTGTGGGGTTGGTAGTGTGGGGTTGGCAGTGTGGGTGGGGCTGGCAGTGTGGGGCTGGCAGTGTGGGGCTGGCAGTGTGGGGTTGGTAGTGTGGGGTTGGTAGTGTGGGGTTGGCAGTGTGGGGGTTGGCAGTGTGGGGCTGGCAGTGTGGGGCTGGCAGTGTGGGGCTGGCAGTGTGGGGCTGGCAGTGTGGGGTTGGTAGTGTGGGGCTGGCAGTGTGGGGTTGGTAGTGTGGGGCTCGTAGAGAATGGTAATGTGCAGTGAATATATATAATTCATTCATTTATTTTTATTTTTATTTATGTGTGTATGTGTGTGTATGCAGCCATGTATGTATGTCCGTATGTACAAACCGTGCTTTCCTGATACTCATATTTCAGGAAACTATTATGCTACACAAATAAAAGAAACAGACCTGATAATTATGGAACAACAGATGGAAATAAAGCCCCAAAGAACGTGTGGTAAAGCCCCCTTGCTAAATAGTGCATGGACCAAGGACCGTAGGCTGTAGCAAGGCAGAGGAAATAGAGTGAGACAGAAGAGAAAGTGGGAAGGACAGAGGAAATGGGTTGGGTGTGGAAGACGAGAGTGAAGAGACAGTGAAGGAGAAGTGGGAGAGAAGCGGAAGACAGGTAGGAGATGAGAGAGAGAGAGAGAGAGAGAGAGAGAGAGAGAGAGAGAGAGAATGCAGGAGGGAAGAAAGAGTAAGGAAAGGGTGGAGGAACAGGAAGGTAGGGAATGTGAGAGACAAGGAAGGGATAAGATGAAGGGACGAGAGGGCTGAAAGACAGGGAGTGAAGTTTAAGAGAAGAATCATGAAAGAGGGAAAGAGGGACAGGGAATGCTGGAGACAGGAGAAGAGGGGACAGTAAGGAAGATGGAGGAGAAAGGATGAAAGGGACGTACAAAGATGGATGAGGGTGGATGATGGAAAGGATGAAGAAAGGAAGAGGAAGAAGAGAGGTTAAGGGAAGGATGGAGGTAGGAGCGCGACAGGGTAAGGAAGGTTTGACGCAAGGAGGAGAGGCAAGGTGAGTGGAGGATGAAGGAGGAGGAGGAGAAGGAGGAGGAGGAGGAGAAGGAGGAGGAGGAGGAGGAGAAGGAGGGGGAATGAAAGGAGGGAGTGAGAAAGAAGAATGGGGACAGGATGAAGTGGGACGAAAGGGAGAGAGAAGGATGGAAGAGGAATGATGGAAGAAGAATGAGTGGTGGAGGAGGGAGGGAGGGAGGGAAGAAGGAAGGAGGGAGAGACTGACAGACGGACGGACGAAGGAAGGGAAGGGGTTAGGGAGGGTAAGAGAAAAAACCAAGAGCCAATGTCATTTAACTTTCGCACTTTTTCGCGTTCTCTCCAGGACTTTTATTTTCTCCTCCTGAAGTCTTCCTGTTTGCACACTTCTTGCTTGCCTTGCCCTCTTGTTTACTCTCTTTTCTTTTATTTTCATTCGGATTATTGGTTATTTTCTCATTTCGCTTCCCCCGACGGATGAAAGTAATTTGGCGAAGTTCCCGTGGGTTTTTCTGGGGCCTCTAATTCCATTGCGTGTTATTTTCCAAAAGTTAGCGGGAAATTTTGAGTTTTGTCATCAATCGTACCTCCTCAGTTTTCGTCCCTAATTTTCTTGAACCAATCCGAGGGATTCATTTTTGCGAATTGTGTTTTTGTGTTTCTGTGAGTGGAGTGTGTTTTGGTTTTATGACGTGTGTGTGTGTGTGTGTGTGTGTGTGTGTGTGTGTGTGTGTGTGTGTGTGTGTGTGTGTGTGTGTTATTCGAGTGCAGTGCGATTTTGTATCTGTGGGTGGAGTACGTTTTGTTTTTATTACCCGTCCCCGCCCCGGAGGGGCTCGGGGACGGGTATTGTTTTCACTGGGTTTGACTGTTTATTTATTTGTTTGTCTGTCTGTCTGTCTGTCTGTCTGTCTCTCTTAACAATTTTGCGCGAAAACTACTGGTGCAATTTTGACTAAAATTACCAGAATGATGGGATTTGACCTTCTGATCACCTGATTAAATTTGGTGTCATATTGGGCCAAGGCCCAGGCTGTAGGCCCAAAAAATGTTTTTAAGAAAATCGTTTTTCGCCATAACACTTATCAAATGCGTCACATCAACATGAAACCAAAACCTAAAGGTGCACCTTTCAAATCTGCATCCTAAAACATGCCTCATTACATCAGGGGGGTCACCCCCCAGTTATCGGTAGGGGGGTCAATATCAGGTGAATCGGTTCTAAACTTTCAAATGGACATAACATCGTCAATATTCGCCCGATTAACCCCAAATCTGATACATATGTGACATCTTGGACTAGACATCCTGTTGTGTTTATACGTCAGCACTATATGGCAGACGGGGACGGGTTTGCTGTGCCTTGACATCTCTTCTCGTTAAGATTTTATGTTAGAAAGTAAGAGAGTAAATATTTTGTTATTCTAAGCATCCACTTGCACTTACACCCTTTCCCGGCCATATACACTAAGGAATTTAATCTCATTCAGCAAATACACTAATATAATCAGTCTTACTCAACGTTAACTCAGCTTCATCCACTTAATTACCCCCCCCCCTCTTTCTCTCTCTCTCTTACACACACACAGGTATTTTCACTTGCTTTACATGCAAACTCTCCCTCTCACATGCCCTCACTTTCCTACACTGTCTCTTCTTTAGCATACGTGAACACTTCCCTGGACACTCAAACCCTTCACACACACACACACACACACACACACACACACACACACACACACACACAAATATAATGACAGGCAGACATAACGACAAACAAAAAATCAGGCAAAAAATCTATATAGATACAGATGGCAACGAAATATCAATACACACACAAAAAATAAACAGGTAGTCATATATACAGACATACACAGCATAACAGATAAAGATAAACAGAAACAGACATATATAAGCATATAATCAGAGATAAATAGATATATATAAAGATAAAGATAGAGTTAGATAGGCAGGCACACAGGGAGACAACTAGATAGCTAGACAGATAAATAGGTAGATACATACAGAATGATTGAGGGAGACAGGCAGACAGATAGACAGACAGATGTAAACAGAGAGAAAAACAGGAACACAGAAAGATAATATATGAACCAAAACAATTAACCAGCAGATGGACACTCCTACAGACAGCTACTGAGACTGACCGAGAGAAAAACATGGGAGGATAGGTCAAGGAAGGGGAGGGCAGGATGAAATGGAGGAATTAAGGGAAAGGGAGGGAAGGACAGGGATGTGAAGGAAAGAGGAAAGGGAGTACACAGACAGATACACAGAGAGACAGACAGACAAATAGTTGGAAGCATCAGACCCAAGCTATTCAATAAAGGGAAGGTTGTGGTGAAGTGGAAGGAGTGGTGTATGTACTCTGCACAAAGGGGAAGGAAGGGGAAAAATGGGAGAGGAAGGGGGAGAAAAGGGGAAAGAGGGGGAAGGAACGGGAAGAAGGGAAAATGGGAAGGAAGGCGAGGAAAGGAAAGAAGGGGAAGGAGAGGAAAGAAGGAGAAGGAATTGGGAGGAGTGAGAAGATGAGCATTAAGGAAGGGAAGGAAAGGGAAAGGAAGGTAAAGGTGGAGACAGACGAGTGGAAAAGTAGATTACAAGGAGATAATGGCAGACAGACAAGCAGAAAGACGGTCATGTCGCCGGCTTCTCGATTAAGGAAGGGAAGAGAAGGGAGAGGAAAAGGCGACAGACAAGTAGACAGTCTGAGAGAGAGAGAGAGAGAGAGAGAGAGAGAGAGAGAGAAGGGGGGGAGGGAGAAAGATAGCTGGCTACTCAATAAAAGGAGTCTGCGGTCGAGTGGACAGAAGTGGAGTATGTATTACACACACAGAGCGAGAGGAGAGAGGAGAGGAGAGGAGAAAAAAGAAGAAAAAAAAAGACGAGAAGAGATGAGAGCATGGAAGAGCGGAGAGAAGAGGAAAAGAGAGAAGAAAACAAGAAGAAAAAAAACACGAGAAGAGATGAGAGCACGAAAGAGAAGAGAAGAGAAGAAAAGAAGAGAATTACCTGCCCCTCACAGAACGCAGCGTTAGACATCAGATTCGTAGACATGCTTACCTGTAAAGAGAAATTTCGTGTTAACAATTGCTCTTCGTCTATGGTGACAGGAATAATAGGATTAATAGCACCATCTTCCTTATGCCTAATTTAATGATCAGGTGGTAATATGGGCACATAATTACACACACTTCATCCTCCTCACCCTGCACTGTCCTCACAAACTACAAACACACTTCATTCTACTCACCCTGAACCGTCCTCACAAACTCTAACTTCACAAACACACATTTCATCCCCCTCACCCTGACCTATCCTCACAAATTCTACCCTTATCTTCCAGCATCTCTGATATATATATATATAACACAATTTTCACCTACAGAACCATGAATTATTAAGGTGCATACACAGAGAGTCCGAAGCCAAATACACTCAAACGCATGCTGTATAGCCGTGTAGGTCAGGATAAAATATACAAGAATTACGACTCGTTTCATAGGCCATTCTCTGTAAAAACTGTTTCTCATTGCCACACACAATGTATTCGTAGTTGTCAAAGAGAAACGGACTGGTCAGAAAGTGAACCAATGATATATATTTTTTTGTCCATTTTGTTGCATGCCAACCTATATGATGGGATAAGTTGCGTCAGAGGAAGTACATTTCTGGACTCCGTGTGAATGCACCTTTAAAAACACAGACTAAAAATACTAATCAATCAATCAGTCAATCAATCAATCAATCATCATCATCATCGCCCTGAAATAACAAACGCATAAACACCAATAACAAACATAAGCACTGAACACAAAGACTTATTTTCTCCTCATCCTCATCATCATTCTCTCTCTGATAAATTCACAAACACTCACTCCAGTTCACGGCTTCTCCTACACCGTGTATGTGTACCCGTGGAGGTGAGGACATTATTCATCTCGGGTTTATTATTATTCAATTATACATGGCCATCATCATTTAATTAGCTCCAAGGCGAGGGCATTTGCATAGTCAATATCCACTTTGTAACCTGGCCCCTTCAGAGCCTCCGATGGGATACGACTGGCGTTATTATCGTCCTTGTGTGACTAGTTGGGTGCATGGATAGGGATAGGGAGGAAATGGAAGGGAGAGAAAGGATGGAGGGAGAAGAGGAGAAAAAAAGGCAATGATGGAAGAAAGAAGGAAAGGCTATTTGACGGGACAGAACTGGTGTTATTATCGTCCTTGTGTGACTAGTTGGGTGTATGGATGGGGAGAGGGAGGAAATGGAAGGGAGAGAAAGGATGGGGAGAGGAGAGAAGAAAAGCAATGATGGAAGAAGGAAGGAAGGGCGGTTTGACCGCATAGGACTGACGCTGTTACTATCCATGTGTGAGTAGCTGAGTGTATGGATGGGGAAATAGAGGAAAAGGAAGGGATAGGAAGGGAGAGATAGGAGGGGGTGAGAAGAGGAGAAAGGAAATGATAAGATGGAGGAAGGAAGGGAAGAGCGGACTAGTGGGACAGGACACGCGTTGTTATTATCCTTGTGACTAACTGAGTGGTTGTATGGAAGGGGAAAGGAGGGGAAGGGAAGGGGAGAGGAAAGGAGGAGGAAGGGAAAGGGAAAGGGAAGAGGACCAGATGGGGGAACGGGAAATAAAGAGGAAGGAATGGTGAAAGACAGGGAAAAAAGGAGAGTAAAAGAGAGAGAGAGAGAGAGAGAGAGAGAGAGAGAGAGAGAGAGAGAGATGGGTCTTCAGGGAGCAAGTTAGTTCAGGAAGATGTAACAGGTTAGGGTTGGGAGAGGACTGGAGATGGAGGGTGGAGATGACTGGACGGTGAAATGACTGTGTTGAGATGACTGTGTTGGTGAATGGATGTTGAGATGGTTAATAATGGTGATTGGGCGTTGAAATGAGTGGATGCTGAGATGATTGGGAGCTGAGATGACTGGGTGTTGAGATGACTGGGCGATGAGAGTACTAGGTGTTTAGGTGATTGGGTGTTGAGACGTTTGGATGTTGAGATGACTGAGGTGACTGGATGCTGAAGTGATGCAGGAGAGGAGGGGTTTGATGACAAGAAGAAGAGATGGAGAGAAGAATTAAACGATGAGGGTCGAAAAGATAGAGAAGAAGATAGAGAAAAGGATCGAGGGGAGGGAAATGGAAAGGAGTAGCAACACAGATGAGAAGGAAAGCAGGATTAAGAAGACTGAGAGGAGAGGAGAGGATCAGCTGAAATGAGGAGGAAGAGAGGATCATGAACAATCAGGAGGAGGAGATGAGGATCGAGAAGAAATTGGAGAGGAGGAAGAGTAAGAGGTAATAGGAGAGGAGGGTTGAGAGGAATGAGAAGGTGGATGGAGAGCAAGGAGGAGAGGAGGATGAAAAGGAATAAAAATAAGTAGACGAGGGCAGGGGAATGAGAAGGACTAGAGAGGAGGACCGATGAAAGGGGAAGAGGAAAACCAAGAGGAGGAAGAAAGAGGAGGAGGATCGATGAATGTGGGGAGGGGAAGATCAAGAGAAGGAAGGAAGAGGAGGTGGACCGAGAATGAGGTAAGTAAGAGGAAGAGGAGTGGAAGTTCATTACAGATAGGACCATGTATACGGGAGCCAGGGCTGGGGACTTACGCACTTCACGTATTTAAACGCAAATGAAGAGATCCGCACGCAAATGAAGAGATCCGCACGCAAATGAGAGATCCACACGCGAATGAGATCCGCGTGTAAACAGAAGGATCTGCACGCTAGTGAAGAGATCCGCACGCAACGAACAGACCCGCACGCCAATGAAGAGATCAGCACGTCAATGAAGAGATCCGCACGCAAATAAAGATATCTGCACGCAAATAAAGAGATTCGCACTCAAATAAACAGATCCAGATGCAAATAAAGAGATCCGCACGCAAATAGAGATCCGCACGGAAATACTAAAGTCCACACGCAAATGCAGATAATCGCGTGTAAATTGATGGATCCGCAAGCTTGTGAAGAGATCCGCACGCCCAAGAACAGATCCGCTCGGAAATGAGAAGATCCGCACGTACAGTCGGCCAAGGCTCAGTGTTGTCTCCATGATGGCGAGATGTTGCTAATGTGTGTGTGTGTGTGTGTGTGTGTGTGTGTGTGTGTGTGTGTGTGTGTGTGTGTGTGTGTGTGTGTGTGTGTGTGTGTCCAGAGGGAAAAGTAACCTAGGCAACGAGATCAGTTTTAATGGTTGGGTCAAATTCTATAGTACTTAAAAATCATCTAGGCAGTTTTTTTTTTTTTTTTTTTTTCGTGGGTGGGTCAAAACTCCATACCTGTGTGGGAAAATGACCAAGGTAACTATATTACTTTTTTTTTTTTAAGGATGGGTATCGTAGGACAGTACATCAGTTTTCCTGGGTGGGTGAGGATTATATATATGTATTATGTCACTGATTGTATTGCGCAGTTGACCCTTGTGCGGTGTGGTGCGGTGAGGATCTGTCCGTTCTCCCCTTTGGGGCTAAGATGCGAATGAATGTGTTTGACTGGATGAGTAAATGAGGAGTGTGTCGTCCTGTCTCGGCTACCTCCCTTTCCTTGGGGGAAGCAGCCTAGGTATATAGATAGATAGATAGATTATGTGAAAGTAACCAAGGCAGCTGTTGTCAGTTTCCATGGGTGGGTCAGAATTCCACAGATATATAGACAAGTGACCCAGGCAACTCTGTCAGTTTTTATGGCAGGGTTAGTGCACTGGCCTAGCTGAAAAAAAAGAAACAAAGGCTACAAGCTCGTAATGTTCATGTTGGAAAAAAAATAAGAGCAAATTCAAGACTCGTTCATTTTGAGATGCACACACACACACACACACACACACACACACACACACACACACACACACACACACACACACACACACACACACACACACACACACACACACACACACACACACCAAGGATATCATAGGCGGAGGGATATACACTGAGGAAGAATCTGGAAGAACCATTTTTTCTCAGTCTGCTTTTCCCTTCATAAGTTTTCTGTAACCTAGAGGAAAGACGGACAAAGAGACAGGGCTGACACAGGAGTAGGCAAGCAGACACGGGTAAAAGACGAGCAGACAACCAGGCAGAGGTGAAAACATAACTTCTTCCGCCAAAGGTAGAGGCAAAAAGAAACAGCAAGAGAGGCGAGGAGAGCAGAGGGGAGAGGAGAGAAAGGAAGAGTGAACATTAATTCGCGGGGGCTCATATCCTGGACACTGATTTCGTTCCCTTTCCCTCGCTTTCCAGTTCCTCTCTCTTTCCAGACCTTCTCTCCTTCTAGCTCCTCTCCTTTCAGCCCCCTCCCCCGCTCTCCTTCCAGCCCCTCTCTCCTTCCAGTTTCCCTCTCCTTCCAGCCCCCCATCTCCTTCCAGCCACATCACTCTCCATTCAGCTCCTCTCCTTCCAGACCCTCTCTCCATTTAGACCCTCTCTCCTTTCAGACACTCCACTCTCTCTCCTTTTAAACCCTCTACCTTCTCCCTTTCCAAACCCTCTCTCCTTCCAGTTCCTCTCTCCCTCGAGGCACTTTTTCCTTCCAATTCCTCTCCTCCTCCAGTTACTCTCCTTCTCCAGTACTTCTAACTTTCCAGTTTCTCTCTCCTTCCCCTTCCTCTCTCCTTCCGGCTCCTCTTTCCCCCCCAACTCCTTCTCCCTCCAGTTTCTCTCTCTCTCTCTCTCTCTCTCTGGCTTGGTTAACAGGGAGAGTAGGGCTGCCCTTTCCATCATTTCCTTTCTTCTCTTACATTTCCAGAGAGAGAGAGAGAGAGAGAGAGATTCCTCCGGTTCATTTGACCCCTTTTTTCTCCTATCATTATTGACTGTGGTAAAGATCAAAATAGCACCTGTAATACCTTAGCACTTTTAACCCTCATATGCTCCCGTGACTCCCCCCAAGCTAAATAAAAATCTGGCGTTATCTGGAATAAAATATACTAGAGTTATGCTGATCTTGAAAGGGGTAATGGTAAAAGCTGTAATTTCCTATCATTTTTACGCTTTACTCAGCAGAATTAAATCATTTGGTGCGGCAAGAGAAGAATCCTAGAGTTGCCCCCAATCATGAGAAGGTTAACATCATTTTCATAGCTGTCTGAAGGAGTAATCTGGCGAAGAATTTATGCAGTGTATATGCAAACAAACCTATGAAAATTATAAACTGCAGTAGACTCGTTTACCAGAAAATAATAATAAAAATAATAGCAATAATAATAATAATAATGATAATAATAATAATAATAATAATAATAATAACAATAATAATAATCTTCAGTTCAAGGTCTTTTTTTAACTTTATTCCTGCCAAATTAATCCCCTGCACCCACAGCCTGGCCACCCCAATGTCTCAATCCACTTTGCCTTCCCCCAGTGAATAAGCTTACGAGGAGCCAAGACGATTTATTCACGAGCACAGAGCTGGGATTTTTTGGGGGTGATTATTCCTCCCCCCTTCTACTCCCTCCAGCCCCCTCCCCCCACCTCAGCGACCCCACCACCATGACCCCCAACCCACCCACGTCCCGCACCTACCCCTCACCCCACTTTCCCAACTACCTCCCCCCTCCAATTCTCCCACCTCTCTCTCTCTCTCTCTCTCTCTCTCTCTTTGGTCTTTTTTTTTCTTGGCGATGGTCTTAATGTGCCCCAGGTGTTAGTGAGGAGGGATGTTTTGGCCTACGTGATTAAATGAAAGAGAGAGAGAGAGAGAGAGAGAGAGAGAGAGAGAGAGAGAGAGACAGACAGACAGACAGACAGACAGACAGACAGACAGACAGACAGACAGAGACAGAGACAGAGAGATCTATCCAGGCCTAAAAATTCCTTCGGACTGCTTTCATCTCTTATTTTTTCGCCACCTTGTTTTCCCATATATTTTGTCCAAATATATTTTCCACTGGACCGCCTCTTTCACTCTAGTGTTTTCAGCATCCCTCTCATCTTTTTTTTTTTTTTTTTCATTTTTCCTTCCACTGATATTCCACTTCCTCATCCTTCTTTTGTTGTATCGAAAATTCTCTCTCTCTCTCTCTCTCTCTCTCTCTCTCTCTCTCTCTCTCTCTCTCAGATGTGTTCCCCTTTCCACTCTTTAACCCGACCCTCTCTCCTCGCCGTCCAAATGTCTGGCTTTTTATCCTTACCTTGCCTTTCCCCGGCTCCGTCTCCTCCATTCTGCCTAAAGCCTTCCCTTTGCCAGCATTTATACTCTCACTTCCACCCAAATACCCCTCCCCCTCTTTATATCCCTCTTACTATTTCTCTTTACCTGCTTCTTCCTCCTTTCTTGATCTTCTATTCCTCTTCCTCTTCCTCTGTCTTCCTTCCCACACCTAAGCCCTCTCTCCCTTCTTCAGTATATTACACCTTTTTTTACATATACCCCTCTGTCGCTCCCTTAACTCGCATATCCCTCTTTGTGTTTCCCTAATTGCTTAGCCTTCTCTCCCTCTTTCATATTATCTTTCTAACAAACTCTTACTCTCTTCCGTGTATCCCGCTCTGTCGTCTCCTTGATATCCCTCTTACTCTTTGTTCCTCTTTACTCGTTCCTAATTTCTTGGCCTTCTCTCCCTCTCTCGTATCTTCTTTCCCACACTTTCTCTCGTACATGTATTTTCTTTCGTCTCCTTTAAATTCCTCATATTCTACATTTCCCCTCGTTTCTTTCTTTTGTCATAGCTGTCTTTTGTCCTTTTTTGTCTTGTTTCCTACGCTTAAGCTCTCTTCATTCCTAAAGTTACACCTTCATTTTCTCCCAGGTACTGCTCTCTCATTCTTTTGGTATTGCTCTCTGTATTTCTCCTAATCTTAATTTCTCTCTTCGTGCTCCCTTCCTCTTCCTCATCTTCCTTCTCACATTTAGCCCTCTCCCTTTTTCCATCTTCCTTTATATTTCTTTCATTCTATACTTCCCTTTCCCTTACTCTTCCCTAGTACCTTATTTTCATCTTTTCCTCATTTTCCCTCACACACTCCTTTTCGTCACCCTTCTTACATCTTCCCTCTTTAATATTCCTCTTACTCTATGCTTAGCTTCACCTGTCTCTTCCTTCGCTTCTTATTTTCCTCTTTTCTCCCTTTTCCTTCCTGCACTCTTTTCGTCACCCTTCTTACTCCCTGCTTCCTGATCCCCGGCACCCAAATCGCGTTACCCATCTTCTTTACCATGCAATCAAGTTCATTCCTCTGAATCTCTCCCCTCTTCCCCTGTCATTCCTCCTGCTTCTTCCTCAATGCAGCTAAACTAATTGATCCACGCGTCTCCTTTGCCCCGATTAAACTCCTGTCTCTTTCCCTTACCCATATCCCTGCTATTACTCCCTTTCCCTTGTATGTTATTTACACACACACACACACACACACACACACACACACACACACACACACACACACACACACACAGATCTAAAGCCACTCTAATCCCAGTCATTCCCTCGCTCAACTCCTTTCTTTATACCTCTCCCCATTCTCGTTTGACCCACTTTCCTTTCCATCCTACTTTAACTTTTTCCCCTCTTACCTCCTTCTCCTCTTCTTTCATTTTTCTTCCTTCCATCCCCTTCAACCCCCATTCCAGTACCCCTGCCTTCAGTTATATCCTACTCTTCCTTCTTCCCTTTTCTTCTCTTCCTCTTCTTTCAGCCCATATGTCCCTACTCCTTCCCCCTCCCCTCCGATTCTACTCCCTCCTTTAACTCCCTCCTTCTCTTCCTTATCTCTTCTTCTTAACACACGCTTCTCTTCCAACCCCTTACCTTACTCTTCCTTATGATCCTCTTCCTTCCCCTTCCTACCAATCTCTCCCTGTCACACCTCCATCTTCAATCCCAATCTCTTCCCCACACTTTCACCTCCTTGCCTCCCATTCCCTTCTCTTCCCTCCCTTCTCATGCAGCTAAACCCCTTTACCAACCCCATTTACACCCTCTCCTATTCCCCTTCCCTCCCACCCCTTAAAAATTCTCACACAATCTCCCCTTCCCCTAAACACCCCACACACCATCATCCATCCCCTTAGCCACCCTCCACACCTTCCCCCCGCCTCTCAGCCACCGCCCCCACCGCTCCCTCTCCTCAACCACCCCCCACACCACCTTCCCTCTTTTCAAACACCCCCACACCTTCCCCTCTCCTCAACCACCTCCCACACAAGCTTCCCTCTCTTCAAACACCCCTCACACCTTCCCCCTCCCCTCAACCACCTCCCACACCACCTTCCCTCTCTTCAAACACCCCACACACCTTCCCCTTCCCCTCAACCCCTCCCACACCACCTTCCCTCCCCTCAACCACCCCCCACACTTCCCCCACCCCTCTCTGCCTCTCCCCCAGCCCCCAAACACCAACAACACACACAAGTACCCGCTAATCCACAACAAACGACTTCGCTCCCGGTAACTTCTCTCTCCTAAGTGTGTCAAGTCTTGCGATCAAGGGTATTAAACGGGCATTTTTCAAGATTATAAACACCACGATGCTCCTGGGGGGGAAGAGGAGGAGGCGAGGCGAAAAATATGCTGGGATGAGAGAGAGAGAGAGAGAGAATGTGTGTGTGTGTGTGTGTGTGTGTGTGTGTGTGTGTGTGTGTGTGTGTGTGTGTGTGTGTGTGTGTGTGTGTGTTACCGAGAATTTACGTGTTTGCGAGTGTGTTTTTTCGCAATGTTTTCCTCGCTCGGCAGGTCGGTGAAAATGGTAGGGAATGCGGTGTTTTTCTCTCCTAAGTTTTCTTTATGTTTGGCTGTCTGTGCTCCTGCCTCCTGGGAATTTGCTGTGTGTGTGTGTGTGTGTGTGTGTGTGTGTGTGTGTGTGTGTGTGTGTGTGTGTGTGTGTGTGTGTGTGTGTGTGTGTGTGTGTGTGTGTGCTACTTGCCATTTATCACACGAGACATACACTGTCTAGCTATATCTTTAACACTATCACCCTAACTCATGTGCCTCCGCCCTTCCTTCTCATACATCAAATCAGACATGCTTCTTTTATCTTCTCTGCCGCTCGTAAAACTGACACGGCAGAAAAGACAAAATAGTTATTCATTCCGCGAAGACAAAGATACACTAATACTTCACTTCTACACAAAATTACACTTCTAAACACACTTCATACGCTCTTACCCTTTAATTCTAGGCACATAAACGCTTTTTCCTACACGATTACCGATATGATTAACTCAATACATCATCCTGACCCTTATTACCACTTAAAGAAAGAGTGAGATTAAAAAAAGTGATGCTTGAGTAAAACAAGTGACTGGCATGACTGATAACTATTTCTCACAATTTATTCCTGCAAACTCTACCAGAAGTCTAGCCTTAATAACAGTGTCAATATTCTTTTTTTTATAATTCAATGAAAAATAATATCAGCCAATGCACAGCTACTGAAAATTCTTAAAAACCTGGTTACTACAGACTCTGGCTAACACTGTAGTAAATGTGTTAGACTGTAACTTTAGTCAGATACTTTTGTATTTTCTACTGCTGTACTTACCCACGTCTGAAATGGATCAATGAGTTATATGCACCGCTGTACTTCACCTCAAAAAATTCCCGGCCAAGGCGTGGGATTCTAGCCTGAAGTTTGTGTCTAGGTATCTCCCCTGGACCATCATAGCATATTTCTTTGTGCGAATTAGTCCCACGATGTAGCGTGCCTAAATTTCTGCTGTTAAAACATTACCCATATTACTTCCATAATTCTAGGCTAGCACTTATGACGATATTCACCCTCAGACAACCTCATACCCTGGTGATATTTTGCGTTGTTAGTGTATCTATCTATCTATCTATCTATCTATCTACACACACACACACACACACACACACACACACACACACACACATACACCGGGAGATAGAGGGGGCTTTAGGTGCGTTCTCAGCAGGTAACCCAATTAAGACGAGAGACACCTGGTGGGGTCACGCTCCTGCCAGCCTGTGTCAAGCCTGTCTTATCCCCTCAACCCCTCCCCCTCGTCCCTCCCTCCCTCCCTCTCTCTCTCTCTCTCTCTCTCTCTCTCTTGTCCAGCCTAGAGGAACTTGGAACGTGAAAATAAATATATGACTCTCCTTGACCCAACTCCTGATTTTTCATCCTTTAGACTTCTACATGAGTAAATTTATCACAAAAAGACACTTGTACTGAAGGGGTTAATGGATAATGGTTTTAGTCGTTTAAATACGGGGATTTTCTCCAGTAATAATAATTAGAGCATCAACTACAATAATAATAATAATAATAATAATAATAATAATACCCTCAATCTATAACAAAAGGAATAACACACAACATTAGATTTAAAAACAACCTCTTCACTACGAGAACTCCTTCCTCAAAAAAAAAAGCCTTATGGACAACAAAAAATACTTATACCAAATATCCGTCAGGGAGAAAGAGTGGCGAGGCAAAGCAATACAAATGCTGGCCACGTCCAATATACTGGCATGAATGGAGCCAGGAATTCACCCCGTGTTCTTTGATTTACTCGTCCTCCAATACAACTATTATTTTGGTACATTTATTTGAACTCACTTGACCTGCAACTTCACTAGTTTTCATCGACCTGTCCTCCTATACAACCATCATTCTTATTCATTTTTTGATTCACTCGACCTTCACCATCACTATCTTTTTATCAATCACCCGTCCTCCAATACAACTACTAGTTTGGTACATTTTCTTTGATTAATTGGACCTTCAACTTCACTTTCTATTTTTCATCGACCAATGCCGTTCTAAAGGGTTTCAAATATTCCAAATGGGGTTTTAGGCTGCCTGTGGAGAAAATTTCGATTCGTTAAAGTAAAGATGATTATTTTCTCTTCTAATGCATGATTCTTTAAAGTTAGAAGTCCTTGTTAAATGTGGCATGATTCCTGAAAGCTAGTAACACTCCTAATTTAATGGATTAGTCCTGAAAGAGAAAAGTTGTCCTTGATTTGAGGCATGGTTTCTGAAAGCTAATAATTTGCTTTGTCTGGAGGGTTAGGTTTCTGGCTTCGTTTGTATATCTGCCTGTCTGTCTTTTCTGTCCGTTTGTCTGTCTCTCTCTCCCTTAGTAACATTATGGAAGAAAAAACTACTGGATGAAACTGTACCTGATTTGAAATAATGACTATAGACCATCAAAAAAACATGTGATTAAATTTTGAACGAAAAAAGATCAAAGGTGAAGGTCAAAACAGGGGATGATGTTGCTCTGGCGAAGGTATGCGCTCCCTGAGTACTCCTGTTGCCTCACATTTTCTTAGTAATTTTCCTTCGACTACTCTTACCAACGTTCTGTGGTATTCTAAGATGAAAATACTCTAGGACTGTAGTCTTTATCATGAGGAGAGTTTACGTCCTTCTTTCTTTAAATAGTTTCACCTCCAACCCCTCTCCCCTCAACCATTTCCTCTTTTCCCCTCTCCCTCCAGGTCATTCCCCTCCCGCCTCCACATGTCTCCTTCAAGTCCTTTCCCCTTCCACCCGCTCCTCCCCTCTGATTAAATAATTTTCCCTCTCCTTCTCTCTCCACATCGTTTTCCATCACTCCTCTCTCCCTACATATCATTCTCCCGTCCAATCCCCCTCCTCCAAATCATTTCCCCTTTTCCCCTTTCCCTTCAAACAATTTTCTCTCCACCTCTCTCCCTGGAGCTTTTTCCTTCCCATCCCACTCCTCCCCTATCTCCCCAACATCCATTTCCTCTCCCTCCCTCTCCTCCAACATCCATTTCCCCATCCTCTCCTATCCCCTCTGAGTCATTTCCTCTCTCCTCAGCCATTTCCCCTCGACATCACCCCGGATCATATTCGCACTCCTGGCGGCGGAGGAGGAAGGGGGGAGGGAAGTGAGGGGAAAGACCACCCCCCCCTCCCAGCCAATTTCCTCTACACGCAACAAACTGCTTGGCGCCGCTGTTATAGGGAGCGGTTGATCCTTCAAGTGTGGGGCCGGGACCTGATATCTGCATAACCCTCGGTCCCCTTGCCCCCCTACCCCCTTCCGCCCCCTCCACTGGATCCTTGCTCCCCCTTCCTTGCCCTCTTGCTCCACCTTCCCTGTCCCCTTGCTCTCCATTCACCCCCTGCTGCCCCCTCTTCATCCCCTCTGTCTCAATACACTTTCCCTGTTCCTGTTCTCTCCCTGCTCACCTCCCTCCCATGACCCTGTATCCCACCCCCTCCTCTTCCTTCTTACTGTACTTTCCTTACCCTGTCTTCGTCCCTGTCCCTTCCCTCTCCCTGTCCACCCACAGTCTCCCTGAGTATCCCCTCCCCCGCCCTACTCATATGCCCTCCCGCTGTCCACTCTTCTCCCCTCTCCATCCCCATCTATCATCTTTCCCTGCATTCCTCTCCCTCCCCCATCACCCATACCCTTCCTATCCCCCTAGCCTTCCCTTTTTCCCTCACCCCCCCTCCTTCCCTCACCTTCTCCCTCCCCTCCTCTCTCTCTCTCTCTCTCTCTCTCTCTTTCTTCTTCTTCTTCTTCTTCTTCTTTTTCTTTTTCCTCTTCCTCCTCCTCCTCTTCTCCTGTCTCCTCAAAACCTCCAATTCCTCTTTCCCTCGTCTCTTCCCTCCACCTATTAGCCCTCCTCTCCTCCCGCTCCTCTTCCCCTCCCCTTTACAGTACAATCCACCTCCTACTCCTCCTTCCCTCCTCTCTCCTCTCTACCCCCCAGTTTTCTCTCCTCTCTCCCTCCATCGTAGGCTTCCCCTCTTCGCCATATCTCGAGGCTTCTGGATTGGCTCGCAAAACAAGACATATTCACAACGACCCATCCAGCCCACGATAAGGGTGGAGAGAGAGAGAGAGAGAGAGAGAGAGAGAGAGAGAGAGAGAGAGAGAGAGAGAGAGAGAGAGAGAGAGAGAGAGAGTGCGAAAACAGGGTAAGTGGGGAAAGAAAAGGGCACCATTTTTCCTGGTGCAATTTACATCTTAATAAACAAAAGCGAGAGTGGCAAGAACCTCCACCTCTTGTGCCACCACCATGAATCTATAATGTGGGCCTATGCATACCATCACCATTTGTCCGAGGCTTAAGAAGGAAGGGTTGGGGACACGACGCAAAGATGAGTCGGGGAAGGATAGCTGAGGGTGAGGGAGGGAGAGAGAGAGGGCGTGGGTACGGAGGAGGGTGAGGGTGGGGAAGAGGGTGAAGGTAAAGGTGACAGACAGGCGTATTGACAGGAGAGGGGGAGAATGTGAGAAGTGTGTGTGTGTGTGTGTGTGTGTGTGTGTGTGTGTGTGTGTGTGTGTGTGTGTGTGTGTGTGTGTGTGTGTGTGTGTGTGTGTGTGTGTGTGTGTTTAGTGCTGTACGTGACTCTTCCACCGCCCCATATATCACTGTCGCGGTTTCTTCAAGACGTTAACAGTTCCTTCATTTTCCGCACACATTCCTGCAGCCACATTCTATATCTGCTTCTTCTCAGTTCATCCATTAACCCCTTTTACGGCTGGAATTTCTTAAGTTGGGGGTAGTCATCTAAGAACACATGCATCCACCCAAGCACGCACACAAACATACATACATGAAAAGACACGAATTCCCTTCCCATCATCAACGCATCAACAAAGATCCTACTTCCTACACCCCCCCCACACACACACAATTCGACACCCCCACAAACACCCCCCTCCCACACACACACACACACAATTCGACACCCCCACAAACACCCCCCTCCCACACACACACACACACAATTCGACACCCCCACAAACACCCCCCTCCCACACACACACACACACAATTCGACACCCCCACAAACACACACACACACACACAATTCGACACCCCCACAAACACCCCCCCCCACACACACACACACGAACTCAAACACCTAAGCAGTATCAAATGGGAGTGAAAATACGCGTGACTAATATAAATCCAGCGGTGGTGACGGTGGGAAGGGCAGAAAGGCAGACAATCAAGGTGAACAATCCGTCAAAAATAATGGTCAACGGGGAACACTTTAATGGTGGGTACAAAACGACGCAGGAGAAACTACTTTTATTTTCTC
This sequence comes from Coenobita brevimanus, assembly GCF_032717465.1. Lineage (NCBI taxonomy): Eukaryota > Metazoa > Arthropoda > Malacostraca > Decapoda > Coenobitidae > Coenobita > Coenobita brevimanus. The sequence continues at coordinate 290,509 of NW_027642039.1, forward strand.
AGCGACTCACTTGACCCCCCACCTGACTCCCCATTTTTACGTTATTAGTGTGTACTGCTTTTTACTTCCTCTATTTCCACTTTATTACTGTTTGCTGAGCTTCACTTCTCTGATTCATTGTGGCATAACTTTATTACTAGTCTGCTGCTCTTCACTTCCCCAATTTCATCGTTACCTATTTCCTTACTTTTCGTCTGTTACTATTTACATCACTCACTTTACTTGTTCCTAAGACCAATTTCGTATTGCCATCCTTTTGTTCTCTTACCTCTCTTAGCCACATTTGTAGATTCTGTTGATTTGACTTCAATTTCAACATTACAAAGTTGTGCTGCTTCTCACTTCCTCCTTTTCCACATTATTAACCTTTTTTTCTTTCTTTCTCTATTATTTATTGACTTATTTATGTCTGTCAAGTATAAACCCGAATCACGAGTTGGATCCCAGCAAAAAGTCATGATACAGAAAGTCAGAAGTGAGAAGTATAGTGAAAAAGGTGAACCAGTGAAATTACTCCTCAATTTTATCCTCTGTTCTCACTATCTCTACACCCATGCTTCATATTCTTCTGTTTCCCTCATTCACCCCTGCTGTTACACCCACTGCCCCTCATCCCCTGCTTCCTCTACACAGTCCTACAGCTCTTCCCAGGTATAGCTACCATTTTCTCCATTTCTCTCACTTCCCATTTCACTTTCTATTCCCCCATTTCCCCCAGTTCTTCATTTATACCAGGACATTCCTCTATTCTCATCCACCTCCACTAGGCAATCGTAGAACCCATTTTCCCATACGTTCCTCCTAATTCTCATGTATTCTTCCCAATACCCCCATTTCTCCCCACTCCTAGTTCCATTATCTACCCAGTTCTCCCCTTTATCATCTTCCCACTCCAACTTTCCATTTCACCACCTTCTCCCCATTGCTACCATCCCATTTCCCCACCTTCTTCCCATTCTAACCTTCCATTTCACCACCTTCTCCCCATTCCTACCTCCCATTTCTCCACCTTCTCCCCACTGCTACCTCCTATCTTACCACTCTTCTCCCCATTACTACCTCCCATTCCCGCACATCCCCTCACCCCATGAAAAAACCCTACCCCCATCTCCCCACCTATTCTCCCCATTACTTCCCCACACATTCCTCCCCGCTGTCATAACACAATCCTACGCGTCATTTCTTTTTCACAAATCCAGTTGGCGACTCCCATCGAACTGGCTTTTCCGTTTTAACCGGCCGGCACTCACGGTTTTTACTCAACCTTCCATTCCCTCGCCTATCAGGTTGGGCGATGAATTACACTTTGCAGGGGCGCTATTTCCATCTCTCTCTCCTCTCTCCAATTCCCCGCTCCATCATTCCCCTACCCCACCTTTTATTCAGTATTTTGGCCTCTCTCTCTCTCTCTCTCTCTCTCTCTCTCTCTCTCTCTCTCCAATTCCCCGTTCCATCATCCCCCTATCACACCTTTTATTCATCATCTTCGCCTTTCTCCCTGTGTTGCTGTCTATCTTGTTTCCTGGTTGTCTGTCTGCCTGTCTGCACCACTGTCTCTCTCTCTCTCTCTCTCCCTATGTTTGTGTCTGTCTGCCTGCCTGCCTGCCTTTCCCGGATATTCTGATATTTCTGTGTGTGTGTGTGTGTGTGTGTGTGTGTGTGTGTGTGTGTGTGTGTGTGTGTGTGTGTGTGTGTGTGTGTGTGTGTGTGTGTGTCTCGTTGTCGTCTTATTAGCATTTCATCCTCCTCCTATCATACATTTTATTTAATATTATGCTCTATTTTTCTTTCTGTCTGTATGTCTCCCTCTCTTTCTCTGTCTGTCCGCCTGTGCTTCCCTTCCTGCCTGTGTGCCTCTCATATTACTGAAGTTTGGCTCTCTGCCCTCCTCTCTTCTCCTCTCCTCTCTTCTCTTTTCTCATCTCCTCTTCTCTCCTCTCTTCTCTTTTCTCATCTCCTCTTCTCTCCTCTCTTCTCTTTTCTTCTCTCTTTCCTCTACGTTTCTGTTCATTCTATCTCCCATCTGCAATTCCCAGTTCTGTCATCCCTTTATCGCAGCTTTAATTCAACACTTTCGGGTCCTCTCTCTCTCTCTCTCTCTCTCTCTCTCTCTCTCTCTCTCTCTCTCTCTCTCTCTCTCTCTCTCTCTCTCTCTCTCTCTCTCTCTCCAATTCCCCGTTCTATTATCCCCCATCACACCTTTTATACAGCATTCTGGACTTTCTGTGTCTGCTTTTCTCTCAGTCCCCCTGTCTGTCTGCGTGCCTGCCTTTCACTGATACTTCTATGCTCCACTCTCTATGTCGCAATGTCTTGTCTGCGTGTCATGTCTGCCTGCTCTGCCTGTTCAACCAATACCTTTAAACTAATATTTTGGATTTTATGTATTGGTCTGTCTCGCTTTTTTTTTTTTCTCTCTGGCTATCTGGGAATGTCTATGTCTGCCTGTCTGTATGTCTACCATCCTTCCTTCCTTCCCTCCATCCATCGTTCCTTCCATCCATCCTTCCTTCCCTCCATCCATCGTTCCTTCCATCCTTCCTTCCTTCCCTCCATCCATCGTTCCTTCCATCCATCCTTCCTTCCCTCCATCCATCGTTCCTTCCGTCCATCCTTCCTTCCCTCCATCCATCGTTCCTTCCATCCATCCTTCCTTCCCTCCATCCATCGTTCCTTCCATCCATCCTTCCTTCCCTCCATCCATCGTTCCTTCCATCCATCCTTCCTTCCCTCCATCCATCGTTCCTTCCATCCATCCTTCCTTCCTGTCTCGTATATTACTTAAAATTTTGTCCTCTCCTTCATTGTTACTATCTCCCTCTTTTCACCTCCCCTCTCCAATTCCACGTTCAATCATCCCACTATCACACTTGTTATTCCACGCTCTCTCTCTCTCTCTCTCTCTCTCTCTCTCTCTCTCTCTCTCTCTCTCTCTCTCATTCTTTGACATTCTGTTGCTTGCTTTTGTTTTATATCTAATTCCTGAGTTAATGTTCACTTATTTTTTTTAGGTTCTTGGTTATTCTCACTCCTGTTACGGCTGTGTATCTCTCTCTCTCTCTCTCTCTCTCTCTCTCTCTCTCTCTCTCTCTCTCTCTCTCTCTCTCTCATTCTCTTCTTTCTCTTATTCTCCTCGTGATTATCAACTTCTACTCTACGCTTCTCTTACTCGCTCCCTCTCTCACACACCAATTGCTTCGCTCTCTCTCATTCTCTGGCTTTCCCTAATTCTCTCATATTTCCTCTTACTCCCTCCCTCTCTCTCCCAACCATGTTTCTCCCACTCTCATTCTCTTCTTTTCACTAATTCTCTTACATTTTCTCTTCCTCCCTTCCTCCCTCTCTCTCACACCCGTTTCTCTCACTCTCGTTCTCTTGCTTTCACTCATTCCCTCTCTCTAATCTCCCAATCCCCCGCCCCCCTCCATCAATCCTGGGCCTCATTCCGGCTCCCTCCTCATTCTCATCCCTCATCACCATTACTCCCTTTTCGCCTCCACCTCTCATCCACCTTTCCTATCCCTCATTCGTCTCTCTCTCTCTCTCTCTCTCTCTCTCTCTCTCTCTCTCTCGTCGCTCATTAGTCAAAAGTTTCCCTTACAAATGATTCACAAAACTGTTACATTGATTCCATTTTCATTCACCAGCTTGTTCTTTGTTAGTGATCATCAGGGTTCTGGCTGGTTCAAATGGGGTTCTGGCTGAGTCAAATGGGGTTCTGGTTGGTTCAAATGGGGTTCTGGTGAAGGTTTGGAGGTCGTAAGCATGGAGAAAGGAAATGGTGAGCGCAAACTGTGGTGACGATACTGACCACACTAAAAATGAAAGCTACTACGACGAACAATTTCTCCCTTAAAAACTGACTAATAATTCGTCAGTCTTCTTGTAGTTAAAATCATTTTCTCTCTCTCTCTCTCTCTCTCTCTCTCTCTCTCTCTCTCTCTCTCTCAACCTCCACACCTCCATCCCCCCCTTTCGTCCTCCCAGCCCTCACACTCGTCCTCCCTCGTCCTCCTCCCTGCCAGACGAAAAGTTGGCCCCAAATAACATTATCCAGGAGGCAACGAAGAGACAAACTCAGGTCGCAGCCGGGCAGAGTCAGGGCAGGAAAGCGAACCCCTGTCTGTCTCTCTTTTCTCTTTTTACCTTTCTCTCTCTCTGTCTATCTATTTATCTATCTATCTATCTCTCTCTCTCTCTCTCATCCCCTGATTATTCCTCCCTATCTCTTTCCCTCTTTCTCCTATCTTTTACTTACTCCTCAAGCCTTTTCCAGTTTCTCCACCTCTCTTCTACCCAAACCCTATCTTTCTCTCACGTTATATTCATTCCCCAGTTTTGTCTCCCCCACCTCTTCTCCCCTTTCCCCACCATTCCTGTCACTCTCCTTCCCTTCCTAACATTCACCTCCTCTCCTCCCTTTCCTCATCTTCATCTCTCTCCTTCCCTTTCCCCACTTTCCCCACAACTTTCCTCCCCTTCCCCATATCCCCTTCTTCTCTCCTTCCTCATCCTCCCCATCACACCCATCCCTTTCCCCACCCCCATCATTCTCTTCCCCTTCTCCCAACGCCCTCTTCTCCCCTTCTCATCCTTCCCATCTCACTCCTCCCCTTGCCAAACCTCCCCACAACTCCCCAAACTCCCAACTTCATATTACGATCTCGGTGTCAACATTCCGCGTCTGGCTTTATTTAGGAGACAAAGTGGATTAAGCGGGTAGAGGAGGGCCGGAGAAAGAGACACACACACCAGCCTGTAGAGGATTCCATTACTCGTCTGGCAAATATTAAATAGCTCCCCCTTCGCCTTAGCTCTGGGGGTCACATTTTCTTTTTGGCTCTCTGGGATTTTTTTTTTTTCTTGTCTTTTTTCTTGTGCTTTTATTTTGGCTGTTTGTGTATTTAGGTAATAGTGTTTTTTGGGGACTGAGTTAGGGTTGTAATGTGCGAGGATCTATTGGTGTTTTAGGGTATGTTTGTTTAAGTTTGTGATTGTGTGTGCGGGGAGGGGGGTTTCACACACACACACACACACACACACACACACACACACACACACACACACACACACACACACTCCTTTGTACTCTCTCTCTCTCTCTCTCTCTCCCTCTCCAAAACTTCTCCTTCCTTACGTCCTCCTCCACCAAGTTGGCCGTCCCTCACCGTGAACTCCACCTCTCTCACCTTTTTGTAGCGGCCAAGTTACTTCCTCTGACGGGCAGCACCAAGGAAGAGACTTGCTTCCTCCTTGCACAGTTTCAGAATAAATTTATGCAGCTTGGTTGGGGATAATTTAGGCTGGGTTTGGTTTGAGCTGGCTTGGTAAGGGCCTGGCTGGGTTGGGTTGGACTGGGTTAGGCTGGGTTGGATTGGGTTGGGTGGGGATGGGTTGGGTTGGGTTGGGTTGGTTTGGGTTGGTTTGGGTTGGGTTGGTTTGGGTTGAGTTGGGTTGGGTTGGACTGGACTGGACTGGACTGGATTGAACTGGACTGGATTGGGTTGGGTTGGTTTGGGTTGGGTTGGGTTGGGTTGGACTGGACTGGACTGGACTGGACTGGACTGGATTGAACTGGACTGGATTGGGTTGGGTTGGGTTGGGTTGGGTTGGCATTTGGCTTGGTTCGGTTTGGTTTTTATTCCAAAAATTTCTCATTCTTATTCATAGTGAATAATATATAACTTGTAGTGGGACTTTATATTCTGGTATTATTTCAGAGGTTATGGAAGAAAATGTTCTGTTATCTATACATACTATTGCAGAGATTTATGACACATTCCTGACACCAGTGATGTTTACGACTTGATTTTATTCAGCCCCTTGTCTTCTACGATTTACGACAGGCACTTTCCTCACCCTTGATCTGGTTTGGTTTGGTTAGGTTAGGTTAGGATACGTTAGGATAGATAAGGACAGGTTATTTTAGGTTAGGTTAGGCTAGGGTTGGTTAAAGTTAGATGGTTCAGGGCAGCTTACGTCTGCATTGCCATACACTCGCGAAAATAAGCAGCAAACAGCTGGATACGACAGACTTCTACTACTGTGACTTTTGATCATCTCTGCATGGCTGGAATATCTGGTTGTGAGGTGCGTATCATCATTATCATCATCATCATCATCATCATCATCATCATCATCATCATCATCATCATCATCCCCCCCTCTCTTTCCCACCCACGGGCAGACAATAAACCGTATTCTCATCGGCTTAGAAGGCTTTCCCTCACCTCCTCCTTACCTGTTCATTTAAGCATATGGAGCGTTAATATTCCCTTGTACGTTATTTATGCAAACTACGACTATATAAGAGACACACGGGAGAATATGAAGGTGTAATATGCAAGAGAAATGGCACAGGACGACTTGCCAGAGAGGCATCCTAAGCTGACGAGAGTAATGGGCTAATATTACCCCTCACACTGCCGTATTTCTGTCACACTTCTCACTGCCACACACCTCACACAGTTACGTTCTCAGTGACACAGCTTCCAAACACCTCAGGCTGTCAGGTTTCTCGTTGCCATAATTCACACTGCCATATTTCTCGCTGCTATACTTTACAAAATTTATCCCTGCCAAATTCCCCACTCTCCTACTTCCTACACACCCCTTACACTGCCACATTTCTCACTGCCATTCCTCATACTGCCGCATTTCTGTACCTCACATGGCCACATTTTTTACTGCATTACCTCACACGGTCATACTTCACACACACCTCACACTTCAACCTTTAACCACACAGAGATATGTCTAGCACTTTCATGGACCTTGACCATACCTCTAGCATATCTCTTCACCGGGCACAACATACTCTCAATAATATACCCCTTTGCCACACCATCTACATAACCATTCAGCAAAACGTAGCATACCCACATTTTAATATACTTCCCCCTTCCACAGACCTTCAGATCGTAACATACCCCTGCACACTACAGACAATATACGTCTATCATATCCTTCATTAGACTCATATCCTTAATCATACCTTTACCACACCTTACCACACTCACAGACACCCTTCCCCTACCCCTTTTCACCTCTCCCTGGCGCCATCCTTCTTACCATACCATCACATCACACCCTCAGCATACTTTTCACCAGATCCACACCCTTAACATTAAAAACTATACCTTCACCACACAGAACCCTCAGACATCCCACATTCCTTCCACCAACGTTCTTACAGTATCAACACATCCTCCTGCAAATCTACAGTTCTTTCACCTTAAGTTGGCCAAGATTTTCGTCTTTTCGCAGATTATTTCGTGTACCACAATGTATGAAATGCTACGACTCTAAGACTCAGCGCTATTTTCACTGCACTTCTTCAGGGCTAGCATCATATTCTACTGTTAATCTATTGTCACAACCTAGAATTCAAGACCGAGGGAATGTAATTTTAGCCCAAGTAGAGTAAAAAAGAGTACTGTTTATCCTTCACCATATTCAAACATATTCCTTCATCATACCGTATCATACATATCTCCCACACTCCCCTCCCCCTTCCCCCTTTTCCCCTTTCCCCCCCCTGGCACCCCCTACCATCTCCAGGCCCCACGGTACTTTTCTTAATTCCATTTCCACTCTCGACCGCCACCCACCCTCCTTTTTATCACTTACTGTCACTCCTCGTTTGAGTATTTCCCCCGGGGTGTGTCCTAGTCTGCCCTGCGTATGTCCTGCGGGGCTCTAGGAAGGTCTCATCATCCATAAGCCCCCCCCCCCTCACTCTCTCTCACGGGTCCCATTCAGTCCCTCTCGTCTCCCACGACCTGACATCTGCCCTCCCTTACATCCTGGTCCCCTCTCTCTCTCTCTCTCTCTCTCTCTCTCTCTCTCTCTCTGACTAATCCCAGCTGTCTTGGTACTCTCACGCACTCTTGCTTTACCCTTGCCCTGTACTCTGTCCTATTTACTCCTACTCTCGCTGGAACTCACTCCTATAATTCCTACTCGCCACTAATGCTTTCCTTTATTACTCTCTCACGTCTCTTTCATCAGGGCTCTCTCTCTCTCTCTCTCTCTCTCTCTCTCTCTCTCTCTCTCACACACACACACACACACACACACAGTAAAGAGGGACGGTCCGTGGTTAAGGCCATTCCTCACTTAGGGCCAATAGGCAGGTGGTCGGATGGCTTGAGGCGTAAGTAATCCTACACTCCACCTTTAATAATTACACCTGTAGAAGGCAAGGTGTTCTTCAGGTGGCACCCAAGGCATGTCAAAGCCAGGATATTTCACGTGGCTTACTCTCTCACCTTTTCTCCCAAGTTAACCCCTTCAATCTAATGTTCTGAATTATTTTTTTCTTGCTGCCTACACGCGATTACATTACAGTAAGCTTAGAGGAGAGCTTGGGAAGTAGAGCGTAAGATAGAGCCTCCATTACCTCCTCCTCTACCTGAGCTCTCTCCTAAACTCAGACTTTTTTAGCATCAGAAATAAGAGCAATAATAAAGCAAATCGCACTGTTGGGTTTAACAATTATTTTAGGTTTAAGGGCAAGTTTTTTTAGGTCAATATATTAATTTTGCCTTAAAGCATTGAGCGGCTGCGTAGTCTTGTGTAGAATAAGGTCAACACGATATATATCAGATAAATTAACTGATGATGATGATGATGATGATGATGATGATGATGATGATGATGATGATGGTGACGACGACGACAAAGAAACATAAATAAAAACAAGCAGGCAAGCACCCAAAATGAGGCCTTTCAACATACACACACGCACACACAGACACCCACCCAGTAACAAGGGGGCATTCACCTCCACAACACACGCAAGCACACACACATACATGTAAAAACACACTTGGTAACAGGAGGGCATTCACCACAACACACACACACACACACACACACACACACACACACACACACACACACACACACACACACACACAAACCCCCTGCCGTGTGGCCAAGCAGGAAGCAGTGGTAGACAAGAAGTGGAGTGTATGTGACTCGCCCCGACCCCTAACTTTTTACCTCGGGGCCTTGTTTCCGTGTGCTGCACCCTCAAACACCACCAGCACCACACCACCACACTCTTACACAACACCACCACACATACTGCTACCACTCTCACACCACACCACCACACTCTTATACTACCACTTTCTGCTACTCCTACCACCATACACATCATCACACTGCCCATTTCCACCCTCACATCCACACCAACCACCTCACACCATTTCTACTACCACCCCCCTACTAAAACGCACACCACTACCACACCAAACCACACACCAGACAAGTCCTACCACCACCCTCATACTACACAGTCCTATCACCACATTCACACCATCACACCACACCCCCACCGCCACCACAATCACATTAAACCCCCACACCCCACAAACACCACATCACACACACCCTTCGTACTCTCCTCCTTTATACTCCACTTCATATATACAAAACACACGTCCTAATTTTATTCATGCTCCTATACATTCAAAAAGGAAGGAATATATGTGTGTATGTACTGAATCCCATTTCACTGGTCACTCTGTTGATAGTTTTTGTCTACGTTTATGCTTTCCTACTCTTGCGTCTGAACCCAAACCATCCAATATATTATGTGGGAAAGTCGGTTGTGATTATGGACATTGTTGTGCTACAGTATCATATATAAAAATTAGAATATAAACCGTATACATGATAAAAATAAAATAAACAAATATTGTATACATCTAACTATACGATCATAATGAATTCTTTTCCAATATTAATAAAAATAAATATACAGTACACATCTACAGAGAGGAACCTAATGAATTCCTCTCCAAATCTAGCCAAATCTCTTCTTTCGTCAACTGTGAGAACGAATTCAATTCCACCACTGCAGATTTCAATTTGCATATTCAACAGATTAGTCAGATTTACTCCAATATTTACCATTCCTACAGTCCTCCAATTTTTATACCGTGTCAAGTCGCTTCCGAATATCTCCAGATGTATTATGATCTCACGTTTTATGCGCCTGGGTATAATGAAGGGCAGTGGCGGGGGAAGGGAGGGTGAGGGTAGGGGAAGGGACAGGAATTTGGCAGAGACAGACAGGGAGACAGGGACAGGGGTACGGACAGGAGAAGGAGCAGAAACAGGGACAGGAAATGGGAAAGACAAGGGACAGGGACAGGAATAGGGACAGAGACAGGGATAGGGGCAGGAACAGAGACAAGGATTCAGCAGAGACACTAGAGAAAGAGGCATGGAAAGGGGCAGGGACAGGGACAGGGGCAGGGACAGGGGCAGGGACAGGGACAGGGGCAGGGACAGGGACAGGGACAGGGACAGGGACAGGGACAGGGGCAGGGACAGACAGAAGGTGGTTGGTCTCTGGGGTCATATTGTCACAAGTGGCCCTCACAGCTAAATAAACAGCGAGGCAACGACGAGACAATAAGCAGTTAGGAAATTAAATCCGTGAGAGAGAGAGAGAGAGAGAGAGAGAGAGAGAGAGAGAGAGAGAGAGAGAGAGTCAAACACTGGCGAAGGATGCTTGATGCTCGAGGAAAAAAAACAGTGAGAGAGGGACGGTGGTAAAAACGTAAAATGTGAGTTAGGAAATACTGGTACTTATTACAACACCAATGATATTATTATTATCATGGAGATGGAGATACAGATAAATACGATGAAGACGAAGATGAATAAGATGAAGACCAAGATAAATAAGATGAAGATGAATAGGAGGAAGACGAAGATGAGTAAGATAAAGACGAAGATGAACCTGAAGAAGAGTGTATACAAGAACAGCAAAATTAACGAGAAAATTGACGATAGGAAAAAGGCACACAGATCAGGATGAGGGGAAAACGAGGGAAGGGGATGCAATCGGGAAATAAAAAAATATATATATATACATCATTGGGAGAACGAAAAGGAAGATCAAAGGAAATACTTGAAAATAAAAAAGAACAGAAAAAAGTGGCTGTTTTCTGTAATGGGAAAACGAGAGAAATAAATACGAGAAGAGAAAATTTTTAATCAGGAAAAGAAAAAAATAATGGAAACAAACAGGAAAATAAACTAAGGAAGAGAGGTGTTGAAAAGATGAAACTAAAACCAGAAACGCAAATAAAACTTGGCAAAGTAAGGCAAATGAGGGAAAAGAAAACAGGCAAAGGAGGTAAGAAAGAGAAGTGTGAGTGTGGGGTGGGTCAGAAAGAGAAGGTGGGGTGTGGGAAGGTTCAGGAAGAGAGGGTGGGGAGTGAGGGGGTCGAGCTGGAGTGTGTGGGGAATTAGGGATGAGGGATGGGGTGTGGAAGGGGTCAGGAAGAGAGGTGTGGGAGGAGGTAAAGGAGGAGAGGAGTGTGTGTGAGGAGGGTGTCAGGTAGAGATGGTTGGGAGTGAGGAGGTCGAGAAGGTGTGTGGGGGGGATCAGGATGAGGGGTGGTGGTGGGGGGGTGTTGGGTCAGGAATAATGGTGCGTGGGGGGCAATGTATACACCAGCTCTGTTTCAGCGTGGCAAGCAAACTCACAATAACACTCGCCCAATTCACTTCTGCCGCAGCATTTACCATTTAACCACATTTCTTTTCTATTTTCCCATCAAGAATATCAAATGCTTATGAGTCCGAATTTTCCTAACATATTTCAAACAATTTACAAGTTATTGAAAAGACTTAAACAATTCACAACCTTAAGACTCCGACATTATTGTAATATACTGAACTTTTAACATCTTATTTAATAATTTATATGTTGAAATGATTTACCACATGAAGAGAAAAATAAAAAATAATAAATACGGTTAATAATACATCAATAAATACTCTCCAATTCCAAATATTACTACAGCTACACAAACTGCAAACGAAACCAAACCATAAACACGATTCTAATATATTGAAATAATTTTTCAGAGTAATCATTTTTTACTAATAAAAACTGCCAAATACAGTACTTCCAATACACCCTCCACCAATCCCAGACATTCCAGTGGCAAGAGAGTGGGATGAGCTTCTCCGCCACCTCTCGCTGTCGCCACTTATAGTGAAGAAACATTACACGTTTTATCATGTTCCTGTCCATATTCTCGTCGGCAAAGGAAGCTCCCTAACACCTTTTCCTGAGCGATTTATTTGCCAAACTACCCATTAACAACCTTTTTTTTTTTGCTTCTTATACCGTGCATGAATAACACAACAGATAGAGATAGACAGATAGATATATATAGATAGATAGATAGATAGACAGATGGATGGAAGGATGAATGGATAGATTGATAGATAGAAGGATGGATGGATGGATAGATAGAAACAACAGAGTACAGGAGCACATTATTCTTGTGTTGATGTTATAGTTCTGCAATTTAGATGGAGAGGCGGCAATTTTACTCCCAGTTAAAGTGAACAGAGAGAGAGAGAGAGAGAGAGAGAGAGAGAGGTGAGTAGGTGTCTGGGAAAGGAATTACGAGATGTTTTTCTAGGAAGATGGATGGGTAGATGGGTAAATAGAGGAGCCGCGGTGGCCTGGTATAGTATAACACATTTTAAGTGGCCCCTGAAGGCTGCGTCTGTCACCTGTGCCTTGTGCCACACTTCCACTGACCTCTCGTAGGCCAAGGCTATTTTTAGGTGGCCTTGGTACAGCCCACCATTTACCCTCCCCCTCCCCTCTCACTGTGTGTGTGTGTGTGTGTGTGTGTGTGTGTGTGTGTGTGTGTGTGTGTGTGCACGCATTTATTATGATGATTATTATTATTATTATTATTATTATTATTATTATATTTCGACTTTATTTCCACACCACCTACTGTCTTTGCCAGAATTCACATGTTTCTTCATTGCGCTCAAAAATCTGTAACGCCCATATGCAACATCACTGCGCTCCATTAGAAACTTTCTTCCATCTACCTTAGCATATTTAAACCCGATTTTCTTCAGAACCTTTCTTAATGTTTCTCTGCTGCCGGGGTAGGAAAGTTCTCTTTAATTTCTTCATGTATTTTTGCCAGTGTGGGTATCTCTTTCCTCTCGTAGAAACCGAGCACGGTTCGTCGTAGAACACCTTCATTAAATTCGTCAAAGAAATCAGCAATGGGTCTTGTGCGTTGCCGTTTCTTGGGAGACATAAATTCATTACTTTCTTCATTATCTCTTGCTTCTTTGCATATTCTTTTTATTGTTCTTTCGCTTACTTTTGTTGCCTCAGCTGTCCGGCAAGTAGCCTTTGATAAGCTGGTAATAAAATCCCCCTTCTCCTTCTCTCGCTGAAAATACTGGTTTACATTGTATATAACTCCTTTGGCTTGACTGTGCAGGTGTTTTGATTGAGGCTTTGGAGAGGCATCCATTGTCCTCGAGTGCGGAAGAATGAATGAAGCGCGCAGAACAGGACAGGTGGTGTGTATGCGTGCGTGCGTGTGTGTGTGTGTGTGTGTGTGTGCGTGCGTGTGTGTGACACTAATCTGACCCAAATCCGCCTCGAAAGACCTGGCAGCACAGCATGAGCAACACTGCCAAGTTGTACAAAGTTCTTTGTAATTACTATAACAAAAAGCGATTCTTTCATAAAAACCTTATAGCTTTTTTGTATAAGTAAAACTATACTAGGCTGTACCAAAGCCATCCACAAATATTTTTAGATGAGCTTGCCTGTATGGGAGGTCAGTTGGAAGTATGGCAGAAGCGCACAGCTGACAGGCACACTGTAGGGGCCGCTTTAAGCGTGTAGGATTTCCAAAGTACGGGATGCTTGTAGTTTCATATCATCATCATCATCATCATTCTTCTCCCACTATTATACGCCAGGATCCAGGAAGGGGTGATAAATTCATGAGAAACTTTTTATTTTCTTCTAATATTCTTCTTGTTTTCGTTTCTTCTCGGTAGAAAGTTAAATTTTTGGTGGTGAGTCGCCAAAAACATTTGCTGTTCACTGTTCATGGGACTAGGTTTAAATGCGCGCCAATGTCTTCCCATTCTACATGAGATATACGTACTGTATAGAGGTTCTTTATTTTTCTAACGTATGCTTAAACAGTACAGTATATTTATCCTTTTGCTGCATGTACTGTGTTAGTACCAGTGATGTTCGTGTTCTGTTCATTCTTGAATGTCTTGTTACTGTAGAACAAACTCGTACGAACAGTTAAAGACTAAAATGAACGAAATAGCACTCAAAATATCGTCTGAAATCAAATAAAACATGAGTATCAATATTTACGAGAAGGCGCGCTGATGGAGCGCGCCTGGTCTTTTTTACGCTGTGTACGGTGTTAGTAATCGTGATGTTGGCTGTTTGCTCATTATTTTATACTCATTTTATTGCAGGACAAACACTTACGAAGAAATAGAGACTAAAATGAATAAAATAGCACAAAAAATAACGTCGAAAATACAGTATACACATTTACACCAGCTGCCTATGTAATATCACATGTTATTGTTCATTGTGTTATTGTATTGGTAATGCTGTATTCCGTTCAACCTTAAATGCATGTAGCCTTATAGAAAATCACACTGAGAACAATATGATACGTAAATGAATAATGTAGCACGAAAAATAAGGCCAGAAATAAGAAATGTATAAACAAATGTGAATAATTACGCGATGCCTGGCAACCCCGGCTGACCTTGACGTGTACAGGGGCGTAGAGGAACGATGAAAGAAGAGAGAGTTGAAAATAGAGAATGCTTACTAGGTTAATGGAGGAGGAGGAGAGGAGAGAGATAAGCAAGGAGAAGGAGGTTGGAGCTGACTGAAACAAGAAAAAAAGACGATAAAGAGATAAAAAAACAACGAAATGATGCAAAAAATTTAGGTTCTGCAATTCCTCTCATGCCTTCGTCATTGTGCCGTTGTTTATCGTTCAGTGTCTTTATTTGTTTCACCTCTCTCTCTCTCTCTCTCTCTCTCTCTCTCTCTCTCTCTCTCTCTCTCCTGTAATCCTTCCCCCCCTCCACAACCCTCTCTCCCCTTCCTTTCTCTCTCTCTCTCTCTCTCTCTCTCTCTCTCTCTCTCTCCTGTAATCCTTCCCCCCCTCCACAACCCTCTCTCCCCTTCCTTTCTCTCTCTCTCTAATCGCTTCCCCACTTTACACCTCAATCACTTTTCTCACCACCCTTCTCTTTTCTTCTTTTCTCCTCTCTTTCTCTTCTCTCCTCCCACTTTCGTGTCTCTTCTTTCCTCTCCTCTCTCCTTTCCTCTCCTCTCTCCTTTCCCTCCTTTTTTCCCTTAATCTTTTCTTTCACGTTTTTCTCTTTTCTTTCTCACTTCTCTTTCTCTCCCTTCTTTCCCTTTTCCCCGTGTATTTCTTTCCCTCTTCTTCTCTTTTCGACATCTCCTTACACTTCCTCTTTCTTATGTCGTCTGTGTTCTTTCCTGTATCCTACCTCCTTTCCCCCTTTCATCTCCTCTTTTTTCCCTTTTGCTTTCTTTTCCTTCCCTTTCCTGTTGTTTCTCTTTCTCTCTCCCCTCTCTCTCATGTATCCCTCTCTGTTCCATTCTCTTTTCCATATACCCCTTAACTTCATCTTTTCTTTCTCCTCTCTGCTCCTTTCCACATTCTTCCTTCCACCTTCCTTGCATTCTTCTCTTTATGTACTCTTTCCTCTATAATTCCTCCTCCTCTTCCTCTCCCCTCCCCCCTCCACACACACACACACACACACACACACACACGTAGGCGCCCCAAAAGTACGGGACGGTACTGTAGGGAAGTACGGTACGGTATGGTATTTTTTTCACCAGTAAGAACGGTGCCAAATTACGGTACGACATTTCTTTAAGTACGGTACGGTACGAAATTACTTTTTTTTCCGTGCCTTTTCCGTACCCATTGCCGTGCTTAATTATTCCAATGTGACTGTCCACTGTCCAGAATAATCCAGATGACAAATACTGACTTGTAGATAGGATAACCTAATTGTTTCCCTGACCAATGTTTTAAGATATAACCTTATGTTTTAGCGTGTGTGTGTGTGTGTGTGTGTGTGTGTTACAGACTTATAAGGTAATATTTCTGGTCAAGCCATAATGAACATAGAATAGTGTATACTTTTAGATGGGAGACATGTAAGTAATTACGAGAAGCATATGATAATGGTTATTATATACAGTACCACTCGCTCGATGTAGTGCTGCTCTCGGGTGTCTGCGCTTTCCTCTCCTCCATCCTTCTTTCCTTCCATCCTCTTCTGTCTTTCTTTCCTTCAGTCTTTCCTCGTCCTTCTGCCGTCGGGTAACTTTACACTCCCTCCTCCGTCTTTCTCTCCATCATTCTTTCCTCTTCCTTCTACCTGTGGGTGACTTTACACTGAGTGACAAGCCAAATGGTTTCCTGTACACCAGGAAGCCATTTACAGTGCTGGGGGCGGATTCTGAAAGCTCAGAAATCCTCGCAAATCCACCATCTTTGGGCGTAAGAGCAACTTTTCACTTAAGTGCATATTCTGGAGCCCTAGAAAACGAGCGCATACCCTATGCGGCGTTGTCAATTCTCCTCGTAGAGTTGCGCCATATGAGGGGCAGCCCTAAGTACATCGTAAGCCTTATAACTCTCCTATTTTTACAAATGTTGTAGCTCAAACATCCCTCAAATCCTGAGAATTAAATCATGCATCAATTGATCCTTAAGTGCATACAACTGTTGCGATTTTTCAAAATAAATAAATACAATTGGCAATACCGTTGAAGACGATGCGAGAATACTATAACGGAGCAAGTACTACTTCGACATATGTGGTAAAACTAGCATTGTCGGCCAATATTGCCTTTACTACAAACAAATTATAGCCTATTGATATAATGTTCACAAAAATTCGATTAAACAAGCCAGTGTTAAGAAGAAACTCATCTAAAGTATGGTGATAACCTACATGACACAATGTCGAAAAAATTATGAATCAGCGCACTTATTTCTTCCTCTGAGAAGTTCACTGCCCTTCTGTACATAATATTTTGGTGGTCTTCCACTGCTTCAATACTGTCTTGGAAATTATGACTGGCGGTGTGGAAACATCGTCTGCTACCACTATGACGTCATACTCCGGTGTACTGTGATTGGTTACTCAGAGTTAAATAGAGAAACCTTCCGCTCCTTGATTGACCAACACTTGCCCTGGCGCAACCTGGTGTTGGTCTTAAGATTGTCGTACAACACTCTCTAGAATACCACTTATCAAAACCTCGTATGCACATCGCAAAAGTTCTCGCAGATTTTCTCGTAATCCAGACACCTCTCAGAATCCGCTACCAGCATCATTTCCAAGGCACGTCACTTAGATCAGCACCATATTTTAGCACTTGGGTAATAATCTGGTAGGTGGTGGCGACCATCATCCACTCACTTGATGTAGTGATACCTACCTCTTCCTTAGCCTTTATCATTCTTTTTCTGTCTGTCCTCCTCTCTTCCTATTTCTCCCATCTTTCCTGTCACTTCTTATTGCTTTTCTTTCCTTCACAAGTGGCTTTACATTGAGTGACAAGCCAAATGGTTTCCTGTAAGCCAAGAAACCATTTACAACGCTGGGTGGTTACCATATAACCAACCCATACGTGCTCCCTACATGTCAACAAGTGGGTTGGTGGAGGGTTAGTGCCCCTCCCTGTAAAATAGGTAACTCAAAGTCAAGTGGCCACCCCTTACGGGATTATGGCGTCTGGCAATAGATAGATAGATAGATATTTCTATTATTTGACATTTGTTTTGCTGTACGTATCTCGTATATTCCTTGCCCACTGTAGGCCTACAGAGTTAAGTGATTAATTTATAGATTGGTTTATACAATAGTATATAAATAATGATTTGGATTAGGTATTTACTGTAGGGCCGGCTGCAGCATTGCTACTTGACCCGTTAAGTGGTTGAGTTTTATCACAGTCTGATTTAAACAATTTTTCACAGAAAATTCTAGTACAATCCAAGTCAGTAATCCTTAATTTTATTTAATCCCATTGCCATATGAATGTAAATCAAATGTTAGGTTAATTACCTCACACACACACACACACACACACACACACACACACACACACACACACACACACACACACACACACACACACACACACACACACACTTAATATATAATTTCCACTAACAGCAAAAAGACACAAATATAATAAGTGAGTATTGAAACTGGACGAGGAATTGCTTGCAAAAATAATTTATATTATCGATTAATTTTCACAGAAACGTAATGGCAGACGTACACTACGAAATTAGGTACGAAAGTTCGGAACGAAATTTCATTTTATGGCACCAGTACGGTACGGTTCTTTATGTATGCAACGAAACTACGGTGCGGTGTTTTTAAACTATCGGAATTATATTTTTTCCGTACCGTACCGTACTGCCACCCTTGGCGCCCATGAACACACGCATTTCTATAACACCGCCTCCCCCAAACATCCGTATGCCCCCCTTCAACCTCCTTTCCTCCATCTCCCCATCCCTCCATTTCTCTCCCTCTCCCTTCATCTCTCCCTCGGCTTCCATCGCTCTCCGTTTCCCCCCCTCCCTCCCCCCCTCCTTGCTCTCCCCTTTCACGTCGCTATTTTTGACAGCTGCCCATCTCACCCACGCCGGTATTCGTGACCTGTTTTCCTCTAAGCATCAAGCTCTGTTGGAATCATTCTCTATTGGTTCCTCGATATTTTGGCTACGAAATTCCCTCTGTATATCAGCGTCCTAACAAACCCAGGGCGCCTGTAATATTAAAACAATAATGCTTACCCCTTTCAATCTTATGGCGAATTATTCACGCTGTCCCTAAAAGACTTTAGAGACTCTTCGGACTGTGGTTCTTATATATAGTCGTAGATATAGCCTTCATTAACCCCCTCTATTTTTTTCAGGCAGGGAAGAAGGAACTAATGGCCAGAAGCCGGCAAGCCTTTTACAACAGAAAATTGAAAAAAACAAACAAACAAAGATGAAGTTAAGAAATAATTATGAGATGTAAATTAGAAAGTGTCATGCTTTTGAAGGGGTTAACATCATTGCCTAGACTAAGCCTCGTCTTTCTACAGGGCAATTTTTTCACTTTATAGAAACACCGTAATGGGTTAGTCTCAAAGAACGTCCTTCCTCTGAAAATTAGGAGTATTAACGCCATTACTTAATCTCCATTTTAAGTTTTTATGCATTTCAAAAGCTTAGGACCCAAAACTGCACAGACAGCTTATATACCCTCTCCGGGAAAAGGTTATAGAGTTGAAATTATACATATTAACAGTGACACCAGTTTTATTATACTCTAATGTGCTGATAGTGTGGCAACCAACATCCACTCCTGTAGTGCTGCCTAATTATATTTTCTGTCAGTCCTCTTCCTGTATCATTCATCCTTTCTGTCTATCATTCTTTCTACTTCAGGTGAGTACAGTACATCGCTTAACAAGCTTAATGGTTCCCTGTAACCCTTTGTGCAACGCTGAGTGGTAACCATACACCCACATAACAGATGTGCAGCAGACTATGGTGCCCATGTTAAAAGTGTCATTCTAAATGTGGCATTTATCCATGTAATAAACCGATACTCTTCCGCACGCCTTGCCATGGCGGGGCGTCGTCTGCTGCAGGAGAATCGCTTCACAGCATGGGAAAGTCATGTCTGACACGAATTACTTTACACGCCAGACATACAATATTCCTCAAATCAGGCCCCCCTTTTATAAGTGACAACAGTTGTGGTAAGTCTGCATAGGTTAAAGAAAGTGAAAGAACAGTATTGGTTTACTAAGTTAATACAATACATTCACACCCACTACACGTAAAACTTCATTAATAGTGACAGTGTAAAGTGTACAGTGAATAACAACTTGTATACTCGACAGGTAATTTCATTTACATTCCATTATTTCAAAGTCCATAGTCTCAATTTCTTCCAAATGTTTCCTGGCCATACTTTACTTTCTCCAGTTAACTTTGATTACTTTTATTTCCTATGTCCGTAGCTATTTCTTACATCTTCTACTTTATATCCCACCATACTTTATTCACTTTTTTTTTCCATATCCATATGACAATGTTTTCACAAAGTTTTGTGGCAATACGTTAGTAAAATTTCACTGCACTACAGCCGCCTTCCTCAGCCTTCTCTGCTCCCACAAACTGCTGCTGACTGCGGCTGCGGTTGGCCACTTGCAGAGATGTTATTTAACATAGATAGTCTGGAATTCTTGAAGTAGACGGTATGAGAGGGGCGAGAGAGAGATGAGGTGGGGATGTGTGTCCGTGAGTGCTGTGTGCCGGCTACTGCTTTTACCGAGACCTCTCACCCATCCAGGTCACGTTGGTTTGGCAGTGACATCGTCCACTCACCAGTCTTCTGAACTCGACTGAGCAACCAAGGCACATGTGGAGTTTAAAG
This sequence comes from Coenobita brevimanus, assembly GCF_032717465.1. Lineage (NCBI taxonomy): Eukaryota > Metazoa > Arthropoda > Malacostraca > Decapoda > Coenobitidae > Coenobita > Coenobita brevimanus. Next base: position 310,864 of record NW_027642039.1, read on the forward strand.
CATTATTAATACACTTTGGTAAAATGTAATTTGTAATATGTTTCAGACATTCAGCCACTCATTCCTCTCAGCCATACTCATTCCTCTTACGAGTTTAATATGAATGAAAATAACTGGGGAAAACTTTCTATTCGATCCCAGACGAAGCAATAAAAATTAAATTTTGCAAACAGTGGACGAAATATATACTCAATGAAGAAACCACTTGTTTCACGAGGTACGTAAGAATTAACTTAGTTCTACAAATAATACGAAAGTTTTTAGGAATTTAATGTCATGACTTAGTCAAGACAAACTACCCTGCAGGGGCGGTTGCTTGGCTCCAGTTGTAGTCTGCTCAGCTAGACACTGCGGGTTTAAACCAATACATGTTAACGATTTTTTCTCGTCAAGAGGAGTTAAACGACTTTTTTAACCCTTCCAGAGCGACGCGTGAACGAACCATAAAAGATTTAATTGACCAAAACCCTATTCAGTCCGAGCCGACTGATGGGCAAAAAGGCAGACTAATACTGCAGGTACCAAAACAATGGAGGCAGTAATTAAGTGTAGTGAAGAGTCAACATTGTGCCAGCCACCGACCCAATATGGTGGACAAAATGTGGCTATGGGGGTCAGAGGGTCAGGGTGTAGGAGAGAATATGGGAAAAAAAAAGAATGTTGGGAGATCAGAAATTGAAGATCATTACTTAAAACACACACACACACTAATGTTCATTGTCAAACAGACCAACAGCAGTACAACTTGAACTGAACAAGCTATCAGATGGTAGCTAAGGAAAACATGACGGTAAATACATAACCTAACTAATAAAATCAAAAATTGAAGCAAGTGACGAACACAGGTCACTTTTCAATAGAACCGAAAGTTTCCCTCACGAATCCTTTATTTTCGTCAATACCTTAATGTAAAAGTACCTATAAATCTAACTAACCCCGTTGTCAGTCCTTAATCTTGCAGTTTAAAGCCACTGCTTCACGATATGGAAAAATACAGGGGACAAGGGAAGGGGCTATGCTGCACCGCGCCTCTCATCACTACTAGCCAATTCCCACCAAACCGTACCCACTCCCTGGATGACCTACCCCACTCGTCGTTATTGCTACAGCCCAGCACTTTCCTACGAACAACCCCCAAAACAAAAACCACCTCCCTCTATATGTGGCTGTCGTAACAATGATTAATATATACATCAACATTTCAGCTGTACACATGAATTAAATGCAGATTTACAAATATTCTACCACCAGTGTCACTCAAATCACTCCTATCACCTATTGTTAAAACTATCACTATCAAATTTAAGTCCAAAATAAAGCTGTACAAGTAGTAAATATAGAACATACCTCCATAAATGGTTAATATCCGACTACCACCTTCCCACTAGATACATCAAGCTTTAGTTCAACGGCTGGATCCACTGTCGATGTCCTCTAACATCAGTCACTAATTTATCCAACTTACTCCCTCACGTATGAACTCTGGTCTAGCGCCGTGCAAGGTTATTCACGTCCCATTGCTCCTGGTTAACTAACTAATTTCATGCAGGTTTATTTCACCTCGACTCTGAATGAAGCACCACAGCTTCACGAAAGCATGAATATCAGTATGAAGTACTCGACTCCACGGAGGAGAAAAGCTACGGAGTAACGAGTCAACGTTAAAACTGCGAGGCCATTACCTTCACGCCATCTAGTGCACAAGCGAGATAAGGCAGAACGGGATATAAGAGAACGGTTACGGGGTAGACTATGTTTAGATTATGAATCGGGAATATATAAGCCTTCCACGTGACACTAAGTTAGTCTTAAATAATTATATTGTGCATGAGCATCCTTCACCATTGATAACATGAGGCTGGTGAATAGTGTCCCATATAACGTATTTTGAGACAAAGATTCATTCCAGTGGTAAAAGTCTCTGATCCGGAATATAATGGATGTATTAATAATACAGACAAGAATATTATAGAGTATTTATTGAGTATATAGATGTGTACGAGTATGTATGTACGTATCTATGTATGTGTGTATGTATGTATGTATGTACAGTATGTATGTACGTACCTATGTATGTGTGTATGTATGTGTGTATGTATGTATGTATGTATGTTCCCGCTCCCCTTAGCATTAGCAATTACTACCCCATAAACAAATCATTACCATCCACTCATTCGATGTGGCTCACCTCATTATATCCCTAATTAGCCAGAGAGAAAGAGTTAATCACCTGTAATTATCTGGGTTATGTGGACGTGGTGCCGGGGGGGGGGGAGGTCGCCTTCAGGTGGTGGCACTGATATAACTGGGTGGTGGAGCTGCCTGGTTATACACACGTCCCTCCACTCCCTCCCTATCCCCGGAAAGGACGATGGTGGACTGCAGGACTGAGGTGTATGTGTGTGTGTATGTATGTATTTATGTATGCATGTATGTATGTATCTTCATGTATGTATGTATGTATGTTGTATGTATGTATGTATGTTGTGTGTATGTATGTATGTACGTATGTATGTATGTATGTATGTATGTATGTATGTGTGTATGTTGTATGTATGTATGTATGTATGTATGTATGTATGTTGTATGTATGTATGTATGTATGTATGTATGTATGTTGTATGTATGTATGTATGTATGTATGTATGTTGTATGTATGTATGTATGTATGTATGTATGTATGTATGTATGTATGTATGTATGTATGTATGTTGTATGTATGTATGTATGTATGTGTGAATTTATATAACACTGAGAAACAAGTGATATGAAGTTTCTCTCTCTCTCTGTCTCTCTCTAGATATTGGGAGCGCGGACAAATGAGAGAGAGAGAGAGAGAGAGAGAGAGAGAGAGAGAGAGAGAGAGAGAAGGTGATGATGATGGGGGAAGGAAGGCTGTGATGATGATAGTAGTAGTAATAGTAGTAGTAGTAGTAATAGTAATAGTAGTAGTAGTAATAGTAGTAGTAGTAATAGTAGTAGTAGTAGTAGTAGTAGTAGTAGTAGTAGTAGTAGTAGTAATAGCAGTGGTAGTAGTAGTAGTAGTAGTAGTAGTAGTAGTAGTAGTAGTAGTAGTAGTAGTAGTCAATCAATCAATCAATCAATCGTCTTTATTTCGTATCTCGTGATACATAAAATATAATACATTTCATCATCATAAATACTATAGATACTCCTTTACAATTGAATTTAATAAAATATTTACAATAAATAAATCCTTAACAATCAGATCGAGGAGTTGATCCAATTTCATTAATTAAAAAAAAAATAAATAAATAAATAAATTCAATATATACAATTAGCATAGCAACACATTCAGTATCAACTGTTATACATCTTTTTCGAAATTTACATTAACTCCACACCACTTATTTCCTCATGGTTCTGCACCCACTGAATTCTGGCATTTATAATGTCCACAGAGTTATCCAATATATCTATCTCATATTTATCATAAAAATATTTCAATAAATGAGGAACATGGTGGCCAGAGGACTGATAAAATAACCTAAAAACCGCATTATTCTTTCTACTTAGGGCTTTACAATACCTAGCTTGCACTAGGGCAACATGGTGTCTAAGTAAAAGTAGTCCTGCTGCCTTAGATATACTATGATTACTTATTAATCTTGGGACATTATATATTTTCTTAAGAGCATTTGCAAATGCACTTTCAAAGCTTCTGAATACATTGCTTTTAAGCATATCTTTCATATTCCAAATACTTAAACCATAGTCAGGGACACAGTATGCTTTAAACAAATACAGTAACGTCTGTGCATTAACGTTCTTAAATTTTCTAATTACTGAATTAAATTTAGCATAAAATGAGTTCAATCTGAAATAAATATCTTGATTATCAGAAAAGTTGTCTTGAATTACATGGCCTAAATATTTGTATTCATTTACCACTTCATAACAATTTAAATAACGGATACCTTGTGCCTGTTTCTTATTATGTTGAAATATAACAATTTTTGATTTATCATTGTTAATTCTTAAATTAAGACTATTAATATTCTGTTCAAATATGTCACACAAATATAGAATATGCTCTTCACTATCAGCTAGTAATGCTATATCATCAGCATATGCAATTGCATTCAATCTAACAACCCCAAGGCAGCAACCCACATCTGTTTCCGTCAGGGTTTTAAAACATTATCTATGTACAGTTTAAAAAGTAAAGGAGAAAGAACTCCTCCCTGCCTCACTCCTTTATTAATTATATGATACATTCCTTTACTCCCATTCCATGTAATTCTTGCTAACTGGTTTCTTAAATATCTCATTAAAGTTAATGTTAAGTCAGGGGGAACTCCTTTATCCAGTAAAATATGACCCAATTTAAAATGATCAACATTATCAAAGGCCTTTGATAGATCCATAAAAGCTATGTATGATTTTCTGCCTCCTTTTTGTATATGACCTAATGGTTTCTTTTAATAAAAAACAAGCATCTCTTGTAGACATTCCATTACAGAAGCCAAATTGTTTGGAATCAAAAAATACACTCTCACTTAAAATATTTAAAAAATGAAGTTCTAAAATTTTTAAAAGACAAGATGAAACCATTACTGGTCTATAGTTAGCAGAGTCCGCTGCATTACCCTTCAGATCTTTCACTATGGGAGTGATATCACCCTTTAACATTTCAACAGGTATGTAACAATGAGTAAAACAACTGTTGATAAAATGTGTTAAAATATTTAAAAACTCCACTGAAGCATGCTTTAGTAAAAAAGAATGTAATCCATCATGCCCTATTCCATCATTCAATGACTTAATTAACACAGAAAGTCTTTCAACTGATATGCATATATGAAACTTTCTTTTAATTTTCCACCTTTCTTTCAATACTGTGAGAAAGGAGTCCTCTTCATCACCACTACTAACATCTCCAACTCCTCTGAGCATTCTTCCATTAAAAATGTTTATTATTTCCTTATCATTACTGGTCCCATCAACTACTTTTGATGACCTTATTTTATTACTTTGTTTCTTGATTTCTTTCCAAAAGGCTGTCATATTCTTATTTAAGAATTTTTCTTCCACAGCCTTTGATCTTTCATTAATTTCTTCCTTCTTGCACTTAGAGAGTGCTAATTTAAATTCTTTCCTACTACCAACCATCTTCATGTACTCCTTTGAATTTCTTTCTTTTCCCTTTTTCAACCATTCCATGTAGTCACAGCGTGATCTCTCATACAGTGTTTTAACATTTCTATTCCAACCAGGAATAATTCTGTGTTTATTTTTTCTTACCCTCATACCCTTATATTTCTTAGTACGAGATGATAATGAAGAAATCAGTTGCTCATAAAAAATATCAAGTTCTTGTATATGCTGCTTACGTTGGCATCCAGTAACCTGGCAACTTAATGTTTCAAGAGCAATTAACCTTGTCAAATCATTATTAACATCTTTTTCTATTGTTTTAATATCATCAGCACTTAGGCTGTTCCAATTTAAAAGTCCTCACTAACACTTGTTTCTCCCTGGCAAAATGTACCAAGGCATTCTTCAGGGCAATTTATGTACATACATACAACCATTGGTAAATGGTCTGATCCAATAAAAGAATATAACACCTGTATATTAGAAATTATAACATTTTTGGAATCTCTACCTATAATATGGTCTAACCATTTTGTGTAGGAGTTGTTGTAAGGAATAAATGTAAATGTGTTAATATCAAGCATATCATAATCAAAACATTTCAGGTCATTTCTCCCAATAAAATTGCTGAGATTATTCCATGCTCTACCTATAAATGGGTCTGCATTAAAATCTCCTAAAAAATACACATTATCATAGCTATAATTAATTAAAACCTGCTCCAACTTACTCAGTGACTCCAAATAAAGTTCAAGGGTGACATCCTCCCAAACATCACTTTTTACATATACATTTACCAGTAATACTGTGAAACCTCTCACTGACAATTCCAAAATTATCATATTTGCTTCAAGAGATACAACTTTAACTTGAAAGGAAGCATTCTTTTTCCACAGACAAACAAGCCCTCCCTCACATCTTCCTCTAAATGATTTAACTGATTTCTCTGAATAGCCAGCAGCAGATCCCACACCCATATACCTTTCATCAATAAAAGCAATATCTCCCAGCCTATCTTCTTTAAGAAATGATTCTTGCAAAAAAAATAACATCATAACTTCCATCTGCAAGTGAGCGCACCACATCTATGTTTTTCCTTAATGAACAACAGTTGTAAGTACAAATAGTAATATCCATAATGATGTAGGCTACAGTATTATGCTTCTCTATACTACAATATTAAAAATGTACAGAAAAAAAAAATACAGACAATGAAGCTTAAAAGTACCAGAAAAAAGTCCAGTAAAAAAATAAAAAATAAATAAACTCCTATCTAAAATTATCTATGAAAGAAAAATATAAAAAAGAAAAGGTTCAATATAGGATGATAAAAACTGAAGCAAAAGGAGGCAGATAGTGAAAAAAAATACATATACATATACACACATACATATACATATACATATACACACATACATATACATATACATATACACACATACATATACATATACATACACATATACATACATATACATACACACACACACACACACATATATATGTATATAAAACTCCA
>NW_027642039.1:322500-325000 GCF_032717465.1 Coenobita brevimanus
TGATGGTGATGATGATGATGATGATTATGATGGTGATGATGATATGATGATGATGATGATGATGATGATTATGATGATGATGATGGTGATGATGATGATGATGGTGATGATGATATGATGATGATGATGATGATGATGATGATATGATGATGGTGGTGATGATAATGATGATGATGATAATGATGATGATGGTGATGATGATGATGATGATTTGACACGAGACTAAGCAGCTGGTGGTCGTGTGCTTGGGGAGAGGGGGGGGAGGGGTGACACTGAGAAGGCGTGAGGGCCCAGGGATGGGGAGGGAGGGGAGGGGAGGGAGGGGGAGGAGGGAGAAAGGAGGGAAGAGGGAGGTGGAGGGAGGGTGAGAGAGAGAGAGAGAGAGAGAGAGGGAGGAGGGGGGTGTAGATAGGGGGTAAGGGAAGGGGAGGGGAGGGAAGAAAAAGGGTGGGGGGGAGGGAGGGAGGGGGAGGGGAAAGGGAGGGAGGGTGAGGGAGAGGTTAAGACAGCAGGAGGTAAGTGATGGGGAGGTAGGTGGGGGAGGGGAGGGGAGGGGAGGGGAGGGAAACAGCAGGAGGGCAGAGATAGGGAGGGAGGGAGGGAGGGAGAAGTGAAAAGGGAAAGGAGGGAAGGAAAGGGAGGAAGGGAGGGAGGAAGGGAGGGAAGGTAATGAGGAGAGAGGGAGGGAGGGAGGAAAGGTAATGAGGAGAGAGGAAGGGAGGAAAGGTAAGGAGGAGAGAGGGAGGGAGGGAGGAATGGAGGAAAGGTAAGGAGGAGGGAGGGAGGAAAGGTAAGGAGGAGAGAGGAAGGGAGGGAGGGAGAGAGGGAGAGAAAAATGAAGGGAGAAAATGAGAAAGGAGAGAGAGAGAGAGAGAGAGAGAGAGAGAGAGAGAGAGAGAGAGAGAGAGAGAGAGAGAGAGAGAGAGAGAGAGAGAGAGAGAGAGAGAGAGAGAGAGAGAGAGAGAGAGATTCTTTACCGCGTTCAAGCTGTTATAGAGAGATCTTGAGGGAGGGGGAGGGGGAGGGGGAGGGAGGGGAGGGAGGGATCTACACTGTGTCGCCTCTCCTCACACCTCTCCCCCCCCCCTCCCCTCCCTCCCCCACCCCCTCCTCCCCCTCCCCTTTCCCCTCACTTTTTCTCTCCATCCATCTCTCCTGTAACCACCCCCTCCTGACACGTCTCTCTCTCTCTCTCTCTCTCCCTCCCTCCCTCTTTTTCTCTCCATCCCTCCATTCGCCCTCTCCATCATTCTCTCTCTCTCTCTCTCTCTCTCTCTCTTTCTCCCTCTTTTTCTCTCCATTCCTCCATTCGCTCTCCCCATCATTCTCTCTCTCTCTCTCTCTCTCTCTCTCTCTCTCTCTCTCATCTCCACACTCCCCTCTCCTCCCCATCCCTTCTCCTTCTTCCTCCATTCCCTCCCCCTCTCCCTCCTCCATTTCTCCCTTTCATTCTTCCTCCTCCCTCCCTCCCTCCCTCCCTCCCTCCCTCCCTCCCTTTCACCTCTCTCACTCTTTCTCCTAACCTCTCCCTCCTCCCTCTTTCTCTCTCCATCATTCTCTCTCTCTCTCCCTCCATCTATCTATCTATCTATCTATCTACCTATCTATCTATCTATTGCCAGACGCCATAATCCCGTAAGGGGTGGCCATTTGTTTTACGGGGAGGGGCACTAACCCTCCACCAACCCACTTGTTGACACGTAGGCAGCACGTATTGTTTGGTGATATGGTTACCACCCAGCGTTGTAAATGGTTTCTTGGCTTACAGGAAACCATTTGGCTTGTCACTCAATGTAAAGCCACCTGTAAAGGAAAGAAAAGCAATAAGAAGTGACAGGAAGGATGGGAGAAATAGGAAGAGAGGAGGACAGGCACAGAAAAAGAATGATAAAGGCTAAGGAAGAAGTAGGCAGCACTACATCAAGTGAGTGGATGATGATGAGAAATAGGAAGAGAGGAGGGCAGGCACAGAAAAAGAATGATAAAGGCTAAGGAAGAAGTAGGCAGCACTACATCAAGTGAGTGGATGATGATGAGAAATAGGAAGAGACGAGGACAGGCACAGAAAAAGAATGATAAAGGCTAAGGAAGAAGTAGGCAGCACTACATCAAGTGAGTGGATGATGGTGAGAAATAGGAAGAGACGAGGACAGGCACAGAAAAAGAATGATAAAGGTGAAGAAGTAGGCAGCACTACATCAAGTGAGTGGATGATGGTGAGAAATAGGAAGAGACGAGGGCAGGCACAGAAAGAGAATGATAAAGGTGAAGGAAGAAGTAGGCAGCACTACATCAAGTGAGTGGATGATGGTGAGAAATAGGAAGAGAGGACAGGCACAGAAAAAGAATGATAAAGGTGATGAAGTAGGCAGCACTACATCAAGTGAGTGGACGATAAATGAAAAGTATAATGACAGTGATGATGATGATGATGATGATGATGATGAGGAGGAGGAGGAAGAGGAGGAGGAGGAGGAACGGAGGGAAAAACGGCGGGGAG
>NW_027642039.1:335000-370000 GCF_032717465.1 Coenobita brevimanus
GTAAGAAAGAGAGTGAGTGAATAAGAGAGTGAGTGAGTGAGTGAGTGAGTAAGAAAGAGAGTGAGTGAGTAAGAGAGTGAGTGAGTGAGTGAGTGAATAAGAGAGTGAGTGAGTGAGTGAGTGAATAAGAGAGTGAGTGAGTGAGTAAGAAAGAGAGTGAGTGAGTGAGTGAGTGAGTAAGAAAGAGAGTGAGTGAGTAAGAGAGTGAGTGAGTGAGTGAATAAGAGAGTGAGTGAGTGAGTGAGTGAGTGAATAAGAGAGTGAGTGAGTGAGTGAGTGAATAAGAGAGTGAGTGAGTGAGTAAGAGAGTGAGTGAGTGAGTGAATAAGAGAGTGAGTGAGTGAGTGAGTGAATAAGAGAGTGAGTGAGTGAGTGAATAAGAGAGTGAGTGAGTGAGTCAATAAGAGAGTGAGTGAGTGAGTGAGTCAATAAGAGAGTGAGTGAGTGAATAAGAGAGTGAGTGAGTGAGTCAATAAGAGAGTGAGTGAGTGAGTGAGTCAATAAGAGAGTGAGTGAGTGAGTGAATAAGAGAGTGAGTGAGTGAGTGAGTGAATAAGAGAGTGAGTGAGTGAGTGAGTGAATAAGAGAGTGAGTGAGTGAATAAGAGAGTGAGTGAGTGAGTGAGTGAATAAGAGAGTGAGTGAGTGAATAAGAGAGTGAGTGAGTGAGTGAGTGAATAAGAGAGTGAGTGAGTGAGTGAGTGAATAAGAGAGTGAGTGAGTGAGTGAGTGAATAAGAGAGTGAGTGAGTGAGTGAGTGAATAAGAGAGTGAGTGAGTGAGTGAGTGAGTGAGTAAGAAAGAGAGTGAGTGAGTGAGTGAGTGAATAAGAGAGTGAGTGAGTGAGTGAGTGAATAAGAGAGTGAGTGAGTGAGTGAATAAGAGAGTGAGTGAGTGAGTGAGTGAGTAAGAAAGAGAGTGAGTGAGTGAGTGAGTAAGAGAGTGAGTGAGTGAGTCAATAAGAGAGTGAGTGAGTGAGTGAGTGAATAAGAGAGTGAGTGAGTGAGTGAGTAAGAGAGAGAGTGAGTGAGTGAGTGAGTGAGTAAGAAAGAGAGTGAGTGAGTGAGTGAATAAGAGAGTGAGTGAGTGAGTGAGTGAATAAGAGAGTGAGTGAGTGAGTGAGTAAGAGAGTGAGTGAGTGAGTGAGTGAGTGAGTGAGAGTGAGTGAGTAAGAGAGTGAGTGAGTGAGTGAGTAAGAGAGTGAGTGAGTGAGTGAGTAAGAGAGTGAGTGAGTGAGTGAGTAAGAGAGTGAGTGAGTGAGTGAATAAGAGAGTGAGTGAGTGAGTAAGAGAGTGAGTGAGTGAGTGAGTGAGTCAATAAGAGAGCGTATGAGTGTCATAAAAAGACAAAATGTCATCAATGACTTTGTAGAAATTTGCTTTTAATTCGGAGACGATGTCCGTAGATTCGCTGCCACCAAATGTCATCAAAGACTTTGTAACTCCTTTGTGGTTACTTGTAGTTGAGTTATATATATATTAGACTTGTGGGCGAGCGGTTGTTATATTGGAGTAGCTTGTAAATAGATAATCTTCTTTCCCATTTGTCATGTAGTGACAGGAGAGATAAAGAATAGTATGGGACTATTTTTATTTGTCTTGGAAATATTAACAAGTCTCTCACACAGAGCGGAGTATAGAGTCCAGTCCCGCTAGCTATCTCTCTGTCTCGCTCTCCCTGTCTCTCTCTCAAAGTTGCCAAGCCCTTCTCCCTGCGACCTGCCTCTTGTATGGCTTGTCTCCTTCTGCTCCTGCCTGTTCTGTGGCTAACCTCCCTCTGCCCTCTCTTTCCTAAATTCTGGTGTAGCAGGGGTTGTATCACGTGTGTTCCCTGTGATGGAAAGTTCTAGAAGCCTGTGTGTGAGTATGTGTGTATGTGTGTGTATGGTCACTAGGCGCTGTCGTGTGCCTAATAAGCATTCCTTGAGTTAAGAGTGTGTAAGCATGTTTAGCATTGCTCGATTCTCGCAGACACAATACCTTCTCATCATCTGACTCCCTGCTTCTATCTGTCTCTCTATCTATCTATTTATCTATCTATCTATTATGATTTGCAATTATAATATGGAGTCCTAACACACCCCTGCTAACTGGATGGAGAGAGACAGATGTAGCATCCATCCAGGAATCAAAATTTCACCCTCATCCCCGCACCTTCTTGAGGCAAAGTGCTGTCTGACGCAGGGCGGTTGCTTTCCTGCGGTTAATGGGTCTTCTCTGTCAGGCAGAGCGGTGTTATTTAATAACATGTAGGTGTAGTTGCAGCACCAGGATCATCTGAAATGTGAACCTGGTGGGCTGCAGGCTGAAGCTGCTCTACTCTGGCAATCCACCGTCCACTTTTCGGGGAACATTGGGGAGGATGAGGGACATTTTAACCAGGCAGAGGAGCGGCTAAGTTATATATGTGCCACCACGTGAAGGCGTCCCACTCCAGCAATGATAACTGTTTCTAGAGATGAATTATAGCTTAAGCCTCTCAACTGCGGGATGACTACTCTAGTGTAAATAAATCCTTTGGTGGTATCAAGAATAATAGTCAGGACGCCTCTTGTTCTCAGGGAGTAGCCTAAGTGGAAACGCTTTTTAATCCATGTACATTGCCAAACCTCAGGATTCACGTAGCTTGGAAGAAAAAGACAATATTAGGGCTCTTAATCTTTTACATAGCACTTCTAGAATGGCATCACCGAAGCCTCAAAGATGTAAAAACAGTGCCTCTTACTTTTACCTAGTGTTATTTATGCCATTCGTATCGTGTAAAACAGATATAAATCAAATGCAGAATAATGGGGAGTTATACAATTAGCAGCCAAAGGTTTGTTAGGAAGTCCTGTTAGCTGAAGAAAATATTGCACCAAGAATAAATGGTCAGATGATGTCAACCTCATCTTCCAGCGTCCAAACAATACACATCTCCACACCAGGTTACATGGCAGAGATTTTGAGACATGTCACTCCATTCGTCCCCATCCTCTCCCTCTCTCGCCCCAGAACAAGTGTCTAGTTGTTATCATCCTTGTCAGCTGTTGGGACATTGAAGCAGGAGAGTTGATGTTGCTCTGATCCCAGGTTCATCTGAAGCGTGAACCCAGTGGACTGCAGGCTGAAGTTGCCATCTTCCTGAAGTCTGCCATTATCCTTTCTGGGGAGGGAATTGGCTCAAGGACGTTAGGTTCAACTGAAACGTAAACCCAGTGGATTAACTTGCCCTCCCCCTGAAATCTATTATTCTCCTTTAGTGGGCTAGGGAATTAGGTTGCGTTCAACAAGATACATTCTCTGCTTGTAGAATAGGCCCACAAAACGTAACACATATAATGGAGTACTGGACTGCACATGCCACTCTAAGATGTAGGCACAATACCAGCGGTGTAAGGAACATTTTGGACAGCTCTACAGGGGCAGTTGTTTAACTGCTGTGGACGGGTAAGCTGGATTAGATGGACTGGGATTGAGCAACATCATATTAGGTCTCCACTTCAAAATTTTACACTACCACTCCCAGATTATGTCTCTAATTCAGAAGGTAAGAATAATGTGCAATGTCAACAACAGGTATATTGGTAGTGGTGTAAATATATGATGTTTATTCAGTGTGTTGTGTAAGTCACGGTCAGAGGTCAGGAAGACAGCTGATGGTATCGTGGGTGTGGGATTCACTGTAGGAAGTGGTTCAGCTCCTATGCCAAGACGAATGATATATTGGATTCAAGTCAGCATTTATCGATTCAGGTGTGTGTGTGTGTGTGTGTGTGTGTGTGTGTGTGTGTGTGTGTGTGTGTCTGTGTCTGTGTCTGCGTGCGTGCGTGCGTGTGTGTGTGTGTGTGTGTGTGTGTGTGTGTGTGAAGGTGTTTGCAAAAAATTAGGCCATTATGAGGGTGATGATGGCCTGATACAAAGCTTTCTCGAAGAAAAAAATGCAGCACGCATCTGTCTCCTACACCTGACGTCCCACAATACAGGTAAAACATTCGCTGGGTAGTGAGAAAATTACCCTTCTCATCCTAATGAAAGGAGTATTTTGGATGGCTAGTGTATTTGGTGGATAAAATCTGCCAGTAGTGTGTAGCAGAGTCATAAAGGCGGAGTTAATGACCCTATCGCTCTTGTACCTAGTTACCATTAACCCTTTCACTGCCTCCTTCACCACCACCACCTGCTATTTCTTGTCTCCATTATCCTAACTACACCTTAATGAAAGCCTGCCTTTATGACGGAGGTGAGGAGGTATGAGGGATAACTCCATAAGGGTAGAGATGATTGTTGGTTATTGTGGGTTTTGGCGTAGGCTAGTCGTCTTGTTTTTATCTGACACACTTGGGTCACTCCAACACCTTGAGTACCAAGTCGTGGTTACATGAGGTTCTGTCAGCCTTAGGTATGGGGCACAAATGAGTCTTTTACTGTATATTTTCATTACCATGAGCAAATTTTTGTCCTTTTGCATCCTATTTGCCGTAGGTTCAGTGGAAGAAGACAACATTGCGTTCTGCTGTCTTCCCATAGTACTTCTTCGCGACTAGCACCATATTGATACATTAATTTCTCGTTACAGCTCAGCATTCAAGATGGAGAGATGACAATTTTACGCCTAACTGAAGTGAACAAAGTATAGTTAAATCAACCCTCCGCTCTGACTATCCCTGGCCATCATCTAACCTGAAAGGGGTTTAGGAGATTTGTCAAATCTGAGGAAACCCGTTAAGTTATGCACATGATTGTCAACACACACACACACACACACACACACACACACACACACACACACACACACACAAGGACAACAGCCATCTGGAATAGGGTAGCCGAGGAAGAGAAGGTGCAGATCTAAGTTATCTGACGTGTGGCCATGAAGGACTTAGTGATGGGATGGCAGAAAGGCCAGTGAGCAAGGCCCGATTTGACAAGCCCTTCCTACCTGCCCTAACTGATCTAATCTAACCCAACCAAACATAAAATAACCTAACCTAACCGAACCTAAGCTAATCTAACCTAATTGAAGCTAACCTAACATAGCCCACTGCTCTCTAACCCAAGCAAACGCAACACAACACAACAACACAGTACATCACAGCACAACATAACACAGTACAGCACAACTCAGTACACCACAGCACAATACAGCACAACCTAATCTTAGTATTTTTCCCTCTGCCTATGACCTCCAGACTTTTAAAGGCAGTGTGTCCAAGCAGCGCGACATGAACCAGTCTTGATTTTGTCTCTTTAGTGTTCTCTAGAAGGGACCCTTTTTTTCAGGTTATTGCATTTTAGATCATTTATTTTGTATTAAAAAATATAAGTTAACCCTCTGTCTCTGTCTGACTGTCTCTGTCTCTGTCTGTCAGTCTGTCTGTCTGTCTGTCTGTCTGTCTGTCTGTCTGTCTGTCTCTCTCTCTCTCTCTCTCTCTCTCTCTCTCTCTCGCTGCACACCTGTCCATCCTGGGGGTGCCAGGTGTATGCCATCACTGTCTACCTGTGGTCATTAATCTACATCACGAAGCTGCTTATAATTGGTTTATTTCCATTTAGATTATTTTTCAGACCCTGGGTGATTATCGAAAGTTACAACCCTCTTCCTCCCCTCCCTTCCTTCTCTCTCTCCTCTTCTTCCTTCCCCTCCTTCTCCTTCCTTCCCCTCCTCCTCCTTTCCCTCCTCCTCCTCCCCCTCCTTCTTCTTCCCCTTCTTCCTCCATCCCTTTCTTCGCCGATATTTTAGAAGGCTCCCTGAATCAGCTTTAGTTTTTACTCTTTTAATTCCAGTTGTTGTTTTTTTAGTGTCATGATGTAACGTTGAGGTTTTGATGTGTATATTAACGTTAGGTGGCTCTACTGATGTTGATATGGGTGTATGTATATTTATATGTATATATTTTATTCTTGTTCTGCTTTTGCTCTTGTTCGGAGGTAATGATCGCCAATGTTGCGTTGCCATGTTCCTTTTCATACATTGTTAGTGAGTCAGTCAGTCAGTAAATCCTTACTAGCTGTGGCAGCAAAAGGTGCTGTGAGTTGTTTGACGGTATTTTGAAGCAAAGAACTAAAGAGTGTGAGATGAAAGGATACTGTCTGTCGTGTGGGCTGGAATGAGAAATGTGGAAGGCAAGAGACAATGCTGGTAGAGGATTGTGGGCCAACTTTTGCTCAATACTGTACCGTAGCCAAGTTTTGTTCCGAGTTTCGTCCCCTTGTTTCCTGTCAGCATCTTGCTAAGGGCGTTGAAGCCTGGTAACGTCTTTATCTCGGCGATTTAGTTTAGTACACATTGTTGTTTAGTATCTTATTCATACCCCACCCCTGCCTTACGTCTGCCTGGCCCCATAGCTACTCAACTCTACCTCACACTGCCTTAAATCTACCTTACCCTACCCCACATTTACCCAACCCTGCCTCACCCTACCCCACATTTACCCAAACATGCCTCACTCTACCCAGCCCCTGCCTTACACCTACCCTACCGTACCCTACCTCACATCTACCCAACCCTGTCCCACCCCTGCCTTACATCTATCCTACCTCGTCTACCCTACCATACCCAACCCTTACCTTGCATATACCCAGCCTCACTTGTACCTAACCCCTCCCTACCTCACCTTTGCCTTACAGCTACCTTAACCCCACCCCTACCCCAAGTCTGTCCAACTCTTCCCCACCCTACATCTGCCCTATTCTACCTCTCATCTACCCTACCCCTGATAATCCTGTAGCCCCACCCCACCCATCATCACTGTCTTTTTTGCTTAGCCTACTTGCCCTGTCCATTCCGTCTCCTTGTTCTGCCAGTTTTTCTTCACATCCCTGTCGGTCTGTTTTCTCTGTTCTTTCTGCTCACTTACCCTCTGCTGCTGCTCTCTCTCTCTCTCTCTCTCTCTCTCTCTCTCTCTCTCTCTCTCTCTCTCTCTCTCTCTCTCTCTCCAGATAGTTTACAATAAGGTCTGCTAAATATCTTCTATGACAGAATTCAGTATGCTTAGTCAGACATATTGAGTATTCTAAAATGGCGGAACTGTAGGTAGGTAGGTAGGTAAGTAGAAAGATAGATAGATAGATAGAGAGAGAGAGAGATAGAGAGAGAGAGAGAGAGAGAGAGAGAGAGAGAGAAAGGTGGGACGGGATGCCAAGAAAGATCCATTCCAACTTACGAAAGGGACCCAGACTAAGTTCCCTTCATTTGACAAGATAACTCAGATTTATGTGAAGGTTTAGTGGCTTTTAATGCAGTTGCACAAATTTGGTAGTTGTGGTTATCTGTCACTATCTTTCCCGCCTCCACAGCTGTCTAAATACAGTTGACAGGAGGGTGACGCCCAAGATATCGTGATGTCTCTTTCGTTTACGTCTATTTCAACTTTTTTTTAAATCGTTCTGGGAGACTTTTGGCACTCAGGGTCTAAGATAAAGCCTTAAGCATCCTCTTGACTTATCATGGTTTCTCCAAGTTTCATAATTGTAAGGAGAAACTTACCATTTTCTGACGTGGCCTAAAATTGCCATCTTTGCCTAGTAAAAGTGTTGTTCAGCACGAACACAGCCCCCTCCCAACACACACACACACACACACACACACACACACACACACACACACACACACACACAGTAATGCTTGACAGTAGGAAAAGTATACGGATGTTTGTATCGTAGTCTTAAAGTAGGGCTCCACAACACACACACACACACCCGCCCTTCTAACTCTACCGTCTCTGAGTGTGTGTAGTTTGGCTCTGAGCGTCAACCTAGTTTGTTTTTCCAGCTTTTTATTGTCTCGTTATTCTGTGACCTCCTTTTTTACCGTCTCAGTAGCTGTAGGTGTCTCTTGCTATCACTCCTCTTGGGATAGTAACTCTTATTTGGCAACCAGTGTGTTTTCCCAGCTTCTCTTGTCTCGTTACTGTGTGCCCTCCCTTTTTATTGTATCAGTACCTGTAAGTTTCGCTTGACTGTTTAAGTTTTTTGGATATTAACTCCTGTCTTCCAACCAGTTTGTTTTCACAGCCTTTATTGTCTCGGTATTTTATGTCCTACTTTTCTCATGAGTCTAAATTCTGGTCAGATGGTGAGGGCCTTATGTCACCTTTGCCGTACATGCTTATATCAGTTTTATCTTGCATTTAAGTTATGTCTGCAGAGTACACCAACATTCTTAGGCATGTTAACATACAAAGGAATACTAGGACACAATATAGAAAATGTATCACTAAACAGGTGGCAGAAACTCTCCTAATCTCATGGGAACGCGGACGCTGAACTTGCAAGGCATATGAAAAAGAACCTGTTGAGTACCCAAGCAATATTCTCTTTAATATGAATGCATCCTTGGTATATATGCAAGCTACGCCAATATTCAAGACACGAAGATTTGTGACTAAGGAAGGAGCGCTATAAACCAGTCTCACAAGAATGGGGATCATGTACTAGTGAGGCATTTCAAAAGTGTGTGTGTGAGTGCATTCAAGTACTTGGGTAGTGTGATGAGTAAGGATGGAACGTTGGGGGATGAAGTGCGTGAAAGGGTACAGCAGGGAAGGAAGGTTGCTGGTTCACTGAAAGCAATGATGAGAAATAGGGAGGTGAGTATGGAAGTTAAGAAGTCACTGCATGATAGTATTGTGATCCCTACCCTGACGTATGGAAGCGAGGCGTGGACCTTGCAAGAGGGGAACAGGTCAAGAGTGAGAGCAGTGGAAATGAGTTACTTGAGAGGAGCATGTGGAGTGACATGGAGGGACAGGTTGACGAATGAAGAAGTGAAGGAACGTTGTGGGGTGGATGTGGATGTGGTTGAGAAGATTAGGAGAAATACACTGAGGTGGTTTGGACATGTGGAGAGAATGGAGAATGAAAGACTGACTAAGAGGGAGTATGTAGGTGAGGTGGAGGGAGGGAGAGGGAGGGGTAGACCGAGGATAAAGTGGAGGGATGGAGTCGAGAGGTATATGAGGGAGGGGGGGTGATTTGGGGGGAGGGTAGTCAAATGGTGGGTGACAGAGCGACTTGGAGGCGTTTTGTCTGCGGCCACCCTTTGCGGGATTAGGGCGTCGGGCTATAGATAGATAGATAGTGTTGAGTACTCGAGCAATTTCTTCTTAATATGGTGCCCTCTCTACGTGATGCAATCTGGCCCGCAGGATCTCACCCGCCTCAGCTAAGGGAGGAGATAATTGAGGCTGCTTTCCCCAGTATTTTTATTTTATACCCCATTGCGATCAGGCATTCATTTTCTACTTAGATTAATCTCAGGAGTATGCAATGTTCCTTTCACTACGTCTTATTTTTCTTGACATTTTCGACGAGATGCAATATTTATTTGCATAGAAGCGCAGAAAAAAGACGTCTAGCAGTAACAAGACAGAATTGACAATATTTTAGCATACCTACGAGGCTAAACAAGCGTATATATTTTTTAATTCATCACAACATAGTATTTACGTAAGTTAAAACCACATTTTCTCTTATCCTTTTATTTCTTAGTACGGTATCCTGCCAGTCCATTAAGTTTAACAAAGATAAAACTTAAATCAGAGTGACTTTAGCATGAATGACGTACATGGTTGCATCCAGTTCATGTACTTTCTCTTTTAAAGCCTATACAATCTCAGCATACCCTCTGCAGCCGTTTCATCAACATTCTGAGAATTATCATTATTCTTATAACTATGATAGACAACGCAGATGAATTTTCCTCATGTACTCTCTCTGTATCCATTCATCCATCTACTCATTCACCCACCAACCCAACCATCCACCCATCCATCCATCCATCCATCCATCCATCCATCCATCCATCCACCCACCCACCCATCCATCCATCCATCCATCCATCCATCCATCCACCCATCCTTACATACATACTGTACATACTTATACAAATACACACACATAGACATGAAAAACTCTGCTTCACACCCATGATCTTTCGAGTCCAACACAGCCATCCATCGATTAATCCATCCATCCATCCATCATCATCCACGTTCATCCGTCCACACAACTGCCCATCACTTCACCACCACAACCACTATATTGTATACCGTTCAGTGACGCATACCCAACACTCTTATCTTTGCCTTGTGTTGGAAATTATGTAGATAGATGATAGATAGATAGACACACACACACACACACACACACACACACACACACACACACGGTAAGGTACACTCATCAGTCTTCCTAGCATCATTTATCTTCTACATATTCTCAACGCTGTCCATTCCCATCTCGCGTTTGTGTGTGTGTGTGTGTGTGTGTGTGTGTGTGTGTGTGTGAGAGAGAGAGAGAGAGAGAAACTTATTAGGTACTAGCACTTTTATCGTTACTATACTCTTTTCAGTTTTATCTACGTGTAAAATTGCCATCTCTCCATCTTGAATTCTGAGCTATAGCAATATATCAACACTAGAATATGATGCTAGTCACGAAAACTTGCTGTGGAAGGGATGAAGGGGCTTAGTGCTACCTTGTTCTGGCACTGATCTACGGGAAATAGACTGCTAAAGGAAGAAAGCTGAGCCATGTTAAGGGGAATGAACTATAGAAACTCTAATAACTTTGCCATCATAGTAGAATAGTCTTATAGAAGTACTCAAGAACTTTTGGCAATACAGGTGCTTTCTTGTGTTTCCTGTTGACGGCTTGGTGTTATCGATGTCAGACTTATTTTTTCATTTCTTACTCCCACTGCCACACCCACTCCCACACCAGCAAACTGAGCCGTCCTCGAAACAGACAATACCAGTTGGGTTTCCAGTGAAGTGGTATTCGGATGTCCCTCTCTTTATATTTTTAGTTTCTCTGGCCAGATAACACTGAGCTTCTCCTCCCCAGGGTAACGTGTGAAGGTGCATCTGCAAGGACCAGTGACCGTCAAAGTTAAGTGATATTTATTCTCTCTTTAACTTGGCCTATAATTGACGCCTCTCCATCCTCAATACTGAGCAATGACAAGAGGTAACACTAGAGTATGATGCTAGTCATGAATAAGTGCTATGAAGAGGATATAGGATCAAGTTAAAGTGAATGAACTTGTTAATTTATATATCTGGCAAACTTCCTTCAGTTAATCAACCGTTGTTATTCTTTCGTCTGTAAAGCTCTAGTGTCACAGATTTTTCCCAACAGCCAGATGTGTGTTGTGTCAGAGGCATTTATAATTTTGTGTATCTGGCCTTCCTTCGTCATTATTGTTGTACGCATTAATGGTGAGGGGGAGACCAAGGATGAGATGGATGAATGGAGTGTAGAGATATATGAAGGAGAGGAGTGTGTGAGTTTGGGGAAGGACAGCGTAATATAAGGGACAGGGTGACATGGAGGCGATTTGTTTGTGGCCACTTCTTACAGGATTAAGACGTGAGGCAACAGAGAGATAGATAAATAGCTAGAACCTTCGCCATATATACAGTTCATTCACGCATCACTACATTCTTATAACCGTGATTTGGCTTTACACACAATATCACCCCTCATGACTCGCCATTTTCGTTAGATAAATACCGATAAATTCGTCTACAAACAATCTCAAAATAAATATCGAAATAGATTATGTAATTTAGTTGGTTAATGGAGATTGTTTAATAATGTTTGGGTCCTAAATTTTCCCATAATTGTTTAAAAATACCGGTGCGATATCTTTAATAAAATCCCTAAATCGATTCTGGCACCGAATTAGTCAAGGTATATCTTTAGCTAATCAGAAAATTAAGTGCTAACTAGAAAGGAAGAGACAGCATTAAATATATGGCAGAATAAAGCCTGACTACTAAATATCCTTTTACATCGTCGAGATAGTGTACTGTGTAATGACCACTACTAAAACCTACTCAGTCCTCACGTTTCTCCAGCTCATTGCATCTCCATCACATCTGGCATTTTAACCTCTTCCTTTTCTAAAAATTTCTCCTGCTCCTTTCCTCCCCCGCGGTCAGGTAAGGTCAGAAGAAGCTGTATCGGTGCCAGCACATAAAGGCGTCCCTCTCCTGCACCATTGTTCAGTGTAATAATTGACAAAACCTGTCCTTTCCACAAGTCTTTCCAGAACATGACAACTTGCGTTTTTACCTCTCACTTTTCTACAATTTTCTCCTGCCCATCCACCCCAAGCGGTTATATAAGGTCATTAGAGGTCAGGATAGACACACAGGGGGCTTGAACTTCACTTGTGTGCAAGAGGGGTCATGTGGTTTTAAGGGAAAGGCAGATGTGCGAAGTTTTTAACACAATAGCACAAGTAGCGTGGAAGCGAAGGAGGAAGGGAATGGATGTTTGTAAGAGGGTGAAGGTTTTTGGAGAATAGAGAGAGACTGTAAGAGGGGATGAGGGAGAAAAGATCAAGGGGGATTTGAAAGTGGCTGGTGATTATTATTTTTATTATTATTATTATTATTTTGTTGAGTTCGTAGGTCACACACACACACACACACACACACACACACACACACACACACACACACACACACACACACACACACACACACACACACACACACACACACTCGGGAGCCAAACACTTGTCATTCATTCCTCTGTATAAAATTCATTCACCCAGCTCGACTTAATGTCAGTTCCCTGACTTCCTTCTCCTCGTCCTCGTCCTCCTCCAGAAAGACACAAATATGCAGACAACTTTGTAACCACCGTCAAAGGTCAGCAACAATGTTTCTAATGGGCAAAGCTCTCAGCCTAATCAGGTTGGCAACATTGTTATCTCTGTAGTATATTTATCATTGCAAAAAATACGAGTTGGTGAAGTAGGTGGATAAGTGAGTTGAGAAGACGACTATCATGTTGGCTCAGTAACTGTCGCCGTGTAAGAGAGAGAGCGATATCAGCATGATAAATAGCTCGGCATTGTTATCTCCGCCAGCGAAGTTGGACGGAGGTTATGTATTCACCTATGTCTGTTTGTTGGTAAATCTCTTTGTCTGTTACGTACAAGGTATCTCAAATTTGTTATCGAATTTCAAAAAAATAAATAAATAAATAAATAATAGATGGAGAGAGGTCCTAGGAAGAATGTACAAAATTATGACGTGGATTCGGATCCGGATACAGGAATAAATGATAAATTTTATCGGGGTCGTCGGAAGTGTGAGATCTCTGATATTTTGGTCACAAGGCAAAGTCAGTTTTGGGCTTGCCCTGAAGGCTTTACCTTTAGCCTATTATTTATTTATTTTTCAAACCCCGTAGGTTCCGTCATGATATGTCCATCAACCAGTCCACCAAATTTGGTTATAATAGGAACAAAAGACATTCGTTTTTTCACGGCTGGAATTATTCCTTCAGTTGCCGTGAGAGTAGTTCCAGGTGTGAGATATCGAACAGTTTGATCTGATTTTAACGACATTTGGTGGAGGTGTTGAGAGGTATCCCTTGAGAAAGCTAACATTTTTCATAACGGTAGGATACAAGATCAAAGTCACAGGGCCTATTGCGTTGAAACCTAGTATGTTTCGTCAGAATGGGGGTAGATTTGACTAGTAACCAAGGATGCGCATTCTTACCATATAACTAAGGCTTGGAATCATGACTTAGTATTCAAGTTGTGAGAGTAGCCCTGTTCCGTTAGATGTAAACGTACTGGTCATAGCCAGTACAACAGTAGCTAATGACATGTATTGTGAGGGAAGCGAGTGTCCCTTCACTGGGTCACTCACACTGGACGCTCACAAGGCTATTGTTCCGCCAGACAATGCAGTCGAATTAGTCATGTGGCTTTGGCTGTCACCCTCATTCTTCAAGTATTATCTTCATTTGTCCTGTACTGTTCCTTGATTGAATGGCCGGTAAAGCGTTGTAGGTTTCGGTAAGCGGGATCATACGTCATTAGTAGGCTATTTTACCTCAACATCTTCCCAGATATTTGCCCCTCTAAAGCTTAATTCATGTAGCTCGGTAGCGGAAAAGACAGTCCTGGGGCTCTACAGCTTTTCCACAGCACTTCTTTGTGACTAGGATCAGTGAAGAAGTAATGGAGGTTGTGCTGATGTGGATGTCATTGAAAGGATTAAGAGAAATACTGTGAGATGGTTTGGCCATGTGGAGAGGATAGAGAATGAGACGGTCTAAATGAGAGTGAGTGTGTGAGGTGAAGGAGGAGAGGAGGAGGAGGAGGAGGAGGGGGAGAACAGGGATGAGATGGAGGGGTGGAGTGGAGTGATATATTATGAGAGAAGTGCGAGTTCTAGGAAGAGCAACCAATGGCAGAGGACAGGATGACTTGGAGGCGATTTGTTTATGGCCACCCCTTGAGGGATTAAGGAGTGTGGCAATAGATAGATAGATAGGTCAAGGTTTCCCATTAATCTGTTTTTAGAATTATTCAGTATGGAAAGAAGTTCATTTTAGGCAAATTATATAGAGCATAGTGGCTGTGTATTTGCTATTCCGGTGTTTACCTAGTGTTTTGTGTGTGTGTGTGTGTGTGTGTGTGTGTGTGTGTGTGTGTGTGTGTGTGTGTAATGATGATGATGAAGGTGGTGATGATGGCGAAGGTGATGATGATGAAGGTGAAGATGATGATAAGGAGTGGCAATGCTTGAATCCCCTTGTAAGGCACTCAGTGATGCATGCTGTGAAAATGAGCGGGTTTTGTCTCATCTCATTATGCATAAACCCGGGTTCCTCAGTATTAAGTAATTCTATATAAGGCTTTCACACCTCGTCACTCGTACTTACTTCAACACCAGCCCGACCTCCACACTCACTGTCTGCAGTAGTCGCTTTCTCCTTTGCATCATCCTTCATCCTCTCTTCCTTTTTTGTCTTTCTCCTCTTTTCCTTTTAATATTTCTCCTCCTTTCTTTTTTATCTTTCTATTCTTTTCTCTCTCCGTCTGCATTTTCCTCTCTCTGCCTCATCCTTTTCCTCTTCCTAGCTTCGTCTCTTTCCCCCTTCTTTGAATAGGCTTTCATTCCCCCTGTCTGTCTATCCTCTCCTGTTCCTTTATTCTCTCGTTCTCTCTTTTCTTCTCTTCCTGTCTTCATCTCATTTCTCTGTTTGAATAGCCTGTCCATTTGTCTTCTCTGCCTTTACCTATCCAGCATCCCTCCTCTCTTGTTCTCTCTTTTCTGCTCTTTTTATAATCTCTCATTTTGCCCTCTCATCCTCGAATTCTACGTCATTCTCTTTCATCTTCTTCTCATGCTGTCCTCATCTCCATTTTCCTGTTTCTGTTAACCTTTCCGTTCGACCTCTCTTCCTTCAGTTTTTTCCTTCCTCTTGTTTTAATCACCTTTCTTTTATTCTTTTTCTTCACTTATTTCGGTTAGTCTGCCAGCATTTATGTCTATCTTTCTTCACCTGATCCTTCACCTCTCTTTTCATCTCCCTTCTCTTCAGTTTTTTTTTTTTTTCTGTTAGACTCTCAGCATTGTTATTTCCGCCACATCCTTCACCCCCTTCTGTAGTTCCACCTCTCTTTCCATCTTTGTGGATTTCTCTTGTTCAGACGTACCGGTATCTTAATTCTTAATTCGTGAGGAGGAAGGCAATATTTTTTGATGAACATGTATGGAACGTGTGTATCCCACGTTTTAAGATAATCAGCAGCGATAAAGATAGACCAAACGCGTTCCATTTTTCACAGGTGCTGCAATAATCATAAAGCACTGAGGTCCTCCTTTTTCCTCTGTAATTTTTGGTTTTATGCCTATGATCTGAGCCTGTTACACATCCTTTACCATTAAACCTCAACGTAATACGTTTCTCTTAGTGCTCTCTGCCTCTACCTCAGTCTCTTTGACACAAGTTGGAAAAAGAGGCACAATGATGATGATGATGATGATGATGGTGAATAGGATTAGCACTGACGGCCCTTGTACAGTATCTGAGATTGAATGGCAACTACAGTGGCGTATATGGGGGGGGCACTCGGCCATGACCCCCCCCGCGCGTTGTCCCAGTAGGCTTAAATATATGCAGATCTAAATAAGTAACGGTATACAAAACATTTGCCCCTATGGCATAGGTCCCCATGAATTGGTTGGTGTAGAAACTATAAACTTCCCTTATCGATTGTTACAAAATGATGGTTGTAACTAACCAACAGCCTGCATTTCTGAAGAGAGGAAGGGTGTTTTTATTTGTCATACTCCTGGCAAGGAAGTTTGACAGTCGTTAGCTGGCATGAGCAGCCAGAGAAGAGAAACATCATACGCATTACGCAAATATATAATTCTTCTCTTTCTTCAATTACACGCTGTTATAAGCACCATTTGATCATAAGTATTAGTATATTACTTTCAATACTTTACCTAAGTAATCCCTAATACATTAAGTTTATTCTTGTATATTGGGAGTGGGACACTCCGTAATATATTATTCGTCAGTTTGGTCGTGTCCAGAACGTGTGAGTTTTGACTGGGAGTGTAGCGGTCTTTAGTCTGTGGATCCGATGTGAGGGGAAGGGACTACCGTCAGACGGATAGTGGTGTTCAGCTGTGGCTTGTGTAGTGAGGTTCGTTGTTCAGAATGTGTCAGGGCTCGGGCTTTGGCAAGCCAAGATACATAAGCTTCTTTATATTGTTTTGCAATTGAATATCAAATTAGTGCAATATATCCCACCTGAGGTCTCAAAATGCCCCTAAAAATGCTTGATTTTCAAAAAATTTCCTGGAGGGGCTTACAGCACCCCCCCAAACCCCCCAGTTGTAGAGGGTGGCTTCGCTTGTCCCCTAATAAAAAAAAAAAAAAAAAAAAAGGATTCACCCCTATGCCCACCCACCCTTTCCATGGACTTCCATACGCCACTGACATCTAGGCAGCATCACCCCAGTCTGAAAACAGCCACATCCACTCACCATACCCTTCCTGCCATCTGCATTCTCCTCACTGCTCACGTTCTGCAATTTATCATCATCATCGTCACTACTTTAGCGTCCTACTATTTCATCTTACCCCCGTCTTCTGTCACCCTGTTTATCATCATCACCATGATTCCATGATTTTTTCACACTTCACCATCATCACACCTGTCTTAGTCAGCTTCTACCTATCCGTACGCATCACCACCAAGCTTCATCACCATTTCAAAGTCTTCCATTATCTCCACCACGACCATCATCAGCACGAGCATCTCTCGTATGTACACCATCACACACATTTCATGCTGTCACCTGTGTGTGTGTGTGTGTGTGTGTGTGTGTGTGTGGTAAACTTTTCGAGTAAAACTGTTTAATTTCTTCTGCCCTTGGCTTCTTCCCTCCTCCACAGATCTCTAAAATATTCCTCGCTCACTGCCCGTTCACACAGGCTCCCACGCTCCCCGTCCCTCCCTTAAAGGCTAACTGGTAGCATCTCAGGTAGTGCTAGTCGTGTCTCTGTTGTTCTCTCGCTTGTCTTTAGTGTTTTCCGAGTGACACTAATTGGTGTGGAGTCACGCGGGGTCCCAGTGTCTTAAGTTAATGTGGGGCTGACAACACTGGGGACATCTGTACTAATTTACGGTCTTCTCTTATTTGGCTGAAAATAATCTTGGACGGAGAACAGATCAGGGTGAACCTACAATATCGCATCCAGACACAAGATAGCCCATGTACAACGCTCCACTTTCCACTCCAGTATCTGTCCCTCATCAAAGATTCATTTCCTACTCCTACTGCCACAACCACGCCCACATTAGCCGACTGAGCCATCCTCCCGACATACACAGGTACGTGAAGTTCTGGTGGAGCTCTATATATTGGTCATCTTGTACGAGTGTATCTTAACAAGTATATTCCTTTATTGACTATGGTGATGGGAGTGTTTTTTCATTGTAGCCTATTCAGTACAACTTTTTGTAGCTAGGAGAAAGCACGGCCACTTGTTAGGGAATTAGAGGTGAGTTTTGTGTTAGAGGTACAGAGAAAAACAGGAAGATTATTTAACATTTACCAGTAGACAAACACACCTTATGATAGTCTAAAAGTATTCATTCACAGAGGCGAATGTAAATGTTAGATGAAATTTCCTGTGTGTGTGTGTGTGTGTGTGTGTGTGTGTGTGTGTGTTGAATAAAAATTGACCAAACTGCAAGTCCACATCCGCAACCTTTAAAACACTCCATTTTATATGTAAATGAAGACAAATCCAAACCTATAATCTGCATAGACTTACACACACACTCTCTCTCTCTCTCTCTCTCTCTCTCTCTCTCTCTCTCTCTCTCAGCATCCCAATACACATTCTGGCTATCTTTCATCTGGCAAATGTGTAGCTGTGTTGCCTTAATTTGGCTTTCAGTGTGGGTTATGGTTTCCTGAGACTTGTAACAGGTAGCTAGATGAAGCAATGATCCCTCCTGGCTCTATATCTCATCATCTTAAGGTATTTTGATCATGGAACCCACAGTTTTAATTCAGAGTTTTGCTGATAAGGGACATGTACCTGTTTTGAAAGTGCATCTCTAAGTAACAAGAGATAAGGATACTCTTCACAAGCTGCCCATCTCTCGTATTCAGACCATTTGACGTGAACTGGTCTAGATTTGTTGGTCCAGACGTGTTGTTGGAACCGACCTTTGACCAGTACTAGTAATGGTAGTAGAAGCAGTAGTGGCAGTAGCAATGGTAGTAGTAGTAGTAATAATAGTAATGTGTGTGTGTGTGTGTGTGTGTGTGTGTGTGTGTGAGAGAGAGAGAGAGAGAGAGAGAGTTGTAGTAGTAGTAATAGTGGTAGTAGTAGTAGTAATAATAGTAACGTGTGTGTGTGTGTGTGTGTGCATGTACGTATATGTGTATGTATATGGTGGGGAGAAAGGTTGCGTGTGTGTGTCTCGGTAAAGCAGTTTTGTGTCGGCAAGTTTTTTCCAGTCATGCCAACAGAGGAAGGTGTTGGCGTGTGGCGGTGTGGCGAGGAAACGGAAGGGTTAATGGAGACTATGGAGGAGCAAGTAACGTTTTTATGTGTTGTTATATAAGTGCTTCTTAACGCCTGCAGACTGGGAACTTAACTTTTCTTTCTGTCTGTCACTGTCATTTTTTTTTTTCTCGAAGTAATCCACGCCAACAGGAGGAGGTGTTAATGGAGAAGTTGGAGGAAGAAGAAACGTTTTATGGAGAGTGGAGGAAGATGAAACGTTTCATTGAGGATATGCAGGAAGAAGAAACATTTTATGACGTCTGTAAGAAGAAGAAACGTTTTATTGAGGGTCTGTAGGAAGAGGAAACGGTTCATTGAGAGTCTAGAGGAAGAAGAAACGTTTTATTGAGGGTCTGTAGGAAGAGGAAACGGTTCATTGAGAGTCTAGAGGAAGAAGAAACGTTTTATTGAGGGTCTGTAGGAAGAGGAAACGGTTCATTGAGAGTCTAGAGGAAGAAGAAACGTTTTATTGAGGGTCTGTAGGAAGAGGAAACGGTTCATTGAGAGTCTAGAGGAAGAAGAAACGTTTTATTGAGGGTCTGTAGGAAGAGGAAACGGTTCATTGAGAGTCTAGAGGAAGAAGAAACGTTTTATTGAGGGTCTGTAGGAAGAGGAAACGGTTCATTGAGAGTCTAGAGGAAGAAGAAACGTTTTATTGAGGGTCTGTAGGAAGAGGAAACGGTTCATTGAGAGTCTAGAGGAAGAAGAAACGTTTTATTGAGGGTCTGTAGGAAGAGGAAACGGTTCATTGAGAGTCTAGAGGAAGAAGAAACGTTTTATTGAGGGTCTGTAGGAAGAGGAAACGGTTCATTGAGAGTCTAGAGGAAGAAGAAACGTTTTATTGAGGGTCTGTAGGAAGAGGAAACGGTTCATTGAGAGTCTAGAGGAAGAAGAAACGTTTTATTGAGGGTCTGTAGGAAGAGGAAACGGTTCATTGAGAGTCTAGAGGAAGAAGAAACGTTTTATTGAGGGTCTGTAGGAAGAGGAAACGGTTCATTGAGAGTCTAGAGGAAGAAGAAACGTGTTTGTGGGAATATTACAACAGTTTCATAGATTCTTCTGGCTTAACTCTCTCTCTCTCTCTCTCTCTCTCTCTCTCTCTCTCTCTCTCTCACCTCACCTCACCTCACCTGTCCACCAACTTCATCAATTTTCATTCTTATGCAGCGGAAAATAAATGACGTAGATAATGGTGTTGAGAACCTGATTAGGCAGAGAGTGTAGGTAATTAGAATAACTGATGCTGACCTGTTAAGATAATTAGGAAGGTGTGTAGATAGTGTTTGTTTTTAAGAGTGAGAGAGATGTTAAGATGAAGGATTATTAGAGGTAACATTGGCAGACGACTCTTAAATGAATACACACATGCTCACGTACAGACAGACACTGGCACACACACACACACACACACACACACACACACACACACACACACACACACACACACACACACACACACACACACACACACACACACACACACACACACACACACACACACACACTTTAATATATGACACCATATATAGCAACAATGTAACCCTATACCTTCATGTATTAATGTGCATACTGAATACTAGATACCTTTACAGCTGTACTCCTTTCACCTTAACTTGGCCCATATTTCTTCCTTATGCAGTTTATTTCACGTAGTTCAGTGGCGAAATAAGACAGTACGGCTCTGCATCCTTGACTTAGCACTTCTTCGTGACTGGCATAAAATCTAGTTTTAATCTTTAGTTGCAGCTCAACATTAAAGATGGAGAGATGGCAATTTTAGGCCCTTGGAGTGGTGGCGACCATCATCCACTCACTTGATGTAGTGCTGCCTACTTCTTCCTTAGCCTTTATCATTCTTTTTCTGTGCCTGCCCTCCTCTCTTCCTATATCTCCCATCTTTCCTGTCACTTGTTATTGCTCTTCTATCCTTTACAGGTGGCTTTACATTGAGTGACAAGCCAAATGGTTTCGTGTAAGCCAAGAAACTATTTACAACGCTGGGTGGTAACCATATAACCAACCCATACGTGCTCCCTACGTGTCAAGTGGGTTGGTGGAGGGTTAGTGCCCCTCCCCGTAAAACCAATAACTCAAAGTCAAATGGCCACCCCTTATGAGATTATGGCGTCTGGCAATAGTTAGATAGATAGAGTGTAAAGAGTATAAACGTCTATCTAACTTAAGCTGTGGGAGAAAGTAGCATTGAAATTTTAAGAGTGTAAGGAGACTTGAAATTGCTCTAAGTGTGTTTAATTCATAGATGCTTATTAAACGAGAGTGAGACAGGCTTTATTAACGCGTAAACTTCAAAGACAGGCAAAAGCAAGGTATCTCTATTAGCTCCAGGACTTGCTGATTCTTTATTTGGTTGTCCTTTTTTTTATGCTTTGAAATTTAGTCTTGCTTTGCTTAAGGTTTCATCCCCATCTCGTATGGTGTTTATGGAGGTTGATTACTTACGAGGTGTAGCGGCGCGCAAGGTAAATGGCGAGTTGTAACTAATTGTCTGTAAAGGTGATCGTGTAGTCAGGCCAGAACTGAAGAAGGTTGATGTAGATGGAGACTGACATAATTAGTATACGCAGATGATACAGCAGGAGTTATGCAGAATACAATAACTGTAACCCTGTATGGCTGACCACAGCTGAAGGGCCTCTTCCACCTGCAGTCCACCGGATCCACGTTCAGATGAGCCTAGGTTTGCAACTACTAATAGAAAGACTAAAACATAACAGTTGTAGTACTGTCACAGCAGTTGCTGCCGCGGGTTCATGTGAAACTTGTATCCGATGGAGAGTAGACTGAAGTTGCCCTCCTTCTTCAGTCCACCGTCCTCCGTTCAAGAGGAAAAGGGAGTGAGCTGAGGGACGTTTGTATAACCAGGCAGCTCCACCTCCCAGTTATATCGGTGCCATCACATGAAGGCGTCCTTCTCCACACATTAACTCTTGCTTCCACGAGGTCTCAAGAAGCGCTGGTATAATGAAGAGCGTCACATATTTCTACGTCTGACAGTTAGATAATCCACCGGGGGCCACAGTCATCGTAAAAAATGGCTGATGAAGTTGCGGACTGGCACTAATATGCATCTACCAGGATTAGCCTACTGAACAAGTTTCTCGTCCATCCCCGTAAGCTTTGAAAACAGTCCAGAGGGGGCACTTGTATGAGCTAATGATGCAACCTCCACCTGCACCCCTCCACACCAGCAAGCATTTGGTATGGACGCAACCTATCAATAACCAGCTTAGGTAATAGATATTCAGCCACTATGTTAGACTGAATGACCTGGAATAAAGAAGTAAAATGAATAATACTTTTTAGTGTAGTGACAGGATACAAGCCAATAAATAATGGGTATAAATAATGTCCATACTGTATATCAGCCGAGTTGGATACCAGCCAGCCAGACAAGACGGAGGAAGAGAGAGTGGGTGGGCATGAATGGGTAGGTTTGTGTGTGTGTGTGTGTGTGTGTGTGTGTGTGTGTGTGTGTGTGTGTGTGTGTGTGTGTGCGTGTGTGTGTGTGTGTGTGTGTGAAGCTGAAGTTGAGTCTGTAAGCATCCTTAATGTTTCCTCTTGTTCTTCCGTCCTCTCATTCCTTCTTCTCTTTCCTTTTCCTACCTCGCTCTGCTTCTTTCCCTAGTCCTCCCCTATCTTTTTCTTTGTCACATCTCCCTCTTCCATCTCGTCTTTCACGCTTCCCCTTCCTCGTCGTCTTTTCTCTTCCCTTAATTCCTCCTCCTCCTACTTTCTCCTCCCCTCTCTTCCTTCGTTTCCTCAGCATCTTATGTCTTACTCTTCCTTATTACTCATCCTTACTCAGTCTGTCTTATAGGTCTCTTCCCTCCTCCACTTCCAGCTTCCTGTCTCTCCCTGTTCCTTTTCCTCCTCCTCCTCTTCTCCCTCGCTCCTTCCCATTCCTCCCCGTCTTTCTTCCTCTCCCTCTCCCCCCTCTCCCTCCTCCTTCCTTTCCCCTCTCTCTCCTTCCTTCTTCCTCCAACCTCCCTTCCTCCTCCCATCTACAATCACCAGAGCATCCTACCTTACTGCCCAATTCGACCCTAGCGTGTTACAGGCTCGTTACATAAAGGTTCATATAAGAACTCTCTTGGCCTTGCTGTCCCCGCCTTGTATACGTGTTTAGAGCCACTTTCCTCCATGCTTCCGACTCTGAGCATAGGTTAGATGGTCTGTTCCCTGCGGCCTCTCAGTTCTGTGTATCACACGACCACGTATCATCGTTTACGTACGAATTCACAATGAGGTTCCTTTTTTGAGCTATATATACATGTGAAGAATGCGATGACTGTAGCTTGTTTCTCTCTCTCTCTCTCTCTCTCTCTCTCACACACACACACACACACACACACACACACACACACACACACACACACACACACACACACACACACACACACACACACACACACACACACACACACACACACACACACCTGCAATATCTTAACACTGGACTAAAGACTGTTCCTTGCCCTGGACTCTCTTGGACCTTCGCTGCGCCACACAAGACCAGCTAATTAATCATGTGGCTTTGGCTGTCCTGCTCCTTGGCTTGGTATTATCTTCGTTTGTCCTGTATTGTTATCTGATTGAGAGGTCGATATGGATGTGGTTTAAATCTCTCTGAATCCAGCGAAGGAGTCAGAGCCAAGAGTGAGAGCAGAGGAAAAGAGTTAATTGAAGAGGCAGACAAATGAGAAAATAAAGGAAGGTTGTGGTGTTAAAATGTGATTGTGTTAAGACCAATACTTTGAGATGGTTTGGCCCTGTGGAGAGGATGGACAATGTGAGCCTGGCATGAAGAGTGTATGAGAGTAAAGTGGAGGGGGAGAGGAGGAGACGGAGACCATGAATGAGATGGAGGGATGGACAGATATATGAAAAAGATGTTTGAGTTGGAGGGAGGGCAGCCAAATAACAGAGAACAGGGCGATGTGGAGGCGATTTACTTGTGGCCACCCCTTACGGGAATAAGGCGTCTGGCAAAAGATAGATAAATAGATAGATAGGTACCGGGCGAAAATCCAGCGCGAGAGGCAGGTGTGATAATTGCAGACGTTATCTGTATGGAGTTCAGTCCAGTTCTCAGTAATATGATAAAGCAACTTTTGTGTACTGGGGAGAGGGGGGGAACTGTGTGTGTGTGTGTGTGTGTGTGTGTGTGTGAGAGAGAGAGAGAGAGAGAGAGAGAGAGAGAGCTGTAACAATAAACACTAGAATATGGTGCTAGTCATGAAGAAGTGCTATGAACAGTCGTAGCATCCATTTTCTACCACTGAGTTACGTGAAATAGGCTGCGAAGGGACGAAGACCTGGGCCAGGTTAAGGTAAAATGAGTATAGCAACTGGATGGGATGACATTTATGGGTCATCGTGGATAATATACTAATAGATTTTGCTTTTTACTTATCCTCACGATATATTTCCCCGAGATAACTAATTAACCCAGCAGTCGTCTTCCATCCATCATGCCAATTCTTTTTTCTCAGTAATACAGGGTGGACCGTGAATAGCGCTTCACTAGAAACTCACATGGTAAGACACAGTCTTTCTTTAGCTACTGTTTCAAGTCACCGTAGCCACGTTCACAGTAATGCCAGAGGTCATCTCACACACTTCACCTCCGTCCTAGTTACAAAGCTCTTGTCTCCACCCCTCGCTCTCAGCCCCTCCTGCCTACCTCTCACCTCAGTGCCACTTTCGCCTTCCTTCCTCCACACAGTGAGGTGGTGGAATGATGGGGCGTGGCTTCGTGGTGGAGTAGGGCGGAGTCATGTAGGTGGATGGAGTGTATTGCCGTCCTAGAGGGGAGGCGGTGGCTGAGTTGAAACATTGGTCTTGTGTCCCAGTGATACGGGTTCGAATCCTGGCTGGGACAGGGAACAGTTTGGAGAGTTTGAATTTCGCTAAAGAAGCCATTACTGATCTACCATAAGTCCTGCTGAGACATCTTAAAAATACCCCCATAATACCACTACACCAGTCTTTCAGGAGACAGCTCTAGCTTGTGTTCAGTACTGACGGTGGGTGTTAGCGCCGGAGTGGTGACTTGTGGAAGGGTGTGATACGTAGAACTCCTGGACCTAAGGGAACAGGCTGTTAAAACTTTTGGCCAGAGTCAAACACATTAAAACACAAACGCACACACACACACACACACACACACACACACACACACACACACACACACACACACACACACACACACACACACACACACACACACACACACACACACACACACACACACACAAATTCTCAAATGAATCCCTTAACTATGTTTTAAACCAAGCTAGCCAGACAGTTTTTTTTTTTTTTTAACTTGGGCAGGATTTCTATACCTTTTTACAGTAACTTGGCCTTAAATTGCTGTCGCTTCATCTTGAATGCTGAGTTGTAGCAATAGATGAAAAATGAATATGATGCTAGTCACGAAGAAGTGCAATGGAAAGGATGTAGTGCCACAGTATTGTCTTTTTCCATCATTGAGCTATGTGAAGGAAGCTGCAAATAGAGAGAGAGAGAGAGAGAGAGAGAGTCAAATCATGGAAAGTAACCGTAAAAGGCAATTAGTGCAAAGAAAGTGTTAGGAGGGCAGGAGGCGGAGGGGAGGCGAGGAGGTCAGGGGTGAAGAGGTGAATCAGAGTTGCCTGGTGATGGGATAATTACAGTAATCATCGGTTAATTTCTATGTTGTTTGCCAGCTCACTCACCTCACCTTCAAGCATTATCTGAAGGCTCTGGTGAGGAGGGGTACAGGTGGCATGCAGTCATGAGTCATATTTCACCGATATTGCTCTGCCGGCATTGTGTTCTGCCTTCCGTATTTCTCTTTCCTCTTTGAACGAGAGAGAGAGAGAGAGAGAGAGAGAGAGAGAGAGAGAGATCATGGAGAGTCGGCTGTGATTTATAGGATACTTGGAGTAATAGATAAATGAGGTAGGAGAAAAACAAAGGAGTTAGAAGAGGAACGAGAAGTAAATACGTTTGAAATACTGCAAATATACGGTATCTGTGTTAGTAATAATTACAGTGTTTTATGTGTCTGATTTCACTCTATCTCAGTTGTTCATATGACAGAATTACAGCCACATACTAACATTAGCTATATTATGGATTTCATGCAATTCCGAGTAGACATGGGTTCAGGTCAGACCGAAACTCCATCTTCGCAGTAAACCCAATTAGAGAGAACTAAGAGTAAGGGTTTGGCAGATTTGTGCTGCACCAGATAATGAAACTGGCTTCTTCCCCGACTGTGTCCAATCAAGCCTGGAATCATAATTGCCGAAGGCACTTGGTGTGTGGCTTATAGGAAGAGATAATGAAGTTGGTGCAATAATCCAAAATTTCCCATTAGTGTGTGAAGGCAGTATATATATCCTAGCTTACTGGCAGGGTGTATGTGGCTACTAGGCTAATAGTGTGCTTGTGTCTGCCATTAGTGTGTGAAGGCAGTATATATATCCTAGCTTACTGGCAGGGTGTATGTGGCTACTAGGCTAATAGTGTGCTTGTGTCTGCCATTAGTGTGTGAAGGCAGTATATATATCCTAGCTTACTGGCAGGGTGTATGTGGCTACTAGGCTAATAGTGTGCTTGTGTCTGCCATTAGTGTGTGAAGGCAGTATATATATCCCAGCTTACTGGCAGGATGTAGTGGCTACTAGGCTAATAGTGTGCTTGTGTCTGCCATTAGTGTGTGAAGGCAGTATATATATCCTAGCTTACTGGCAGGGTATGTGGCTACTAGGCTAATAGTGTGCTTGTGTCTGCCATTAGTGTGTGAAGGCAGTATATATATCCTAGCTGCTGGCAGGGTGTATGTGGCTACTAGGCTAATAGTGTGCTTGTGTCTGCCATTAGTGTGTGAAGGCAGTATATATATCCTAGCTTACTGGCAGGATGTAGTGGCTACTAGGCTAATAGTGTGCTTGTGTCTGCCATTAGTGTGTGAAGGCAGTATATATATCCTAGCTTACTGGCAGGGTGTAGTGGCTACTGGCTAATAGTGTGCTTGTGTCTGCCATTAGTGTGTGAAGGCAAAGTGCATCGCATACTGCAGGCAGGGAGGGAGAGCAGATGAAGTCGATGCAGTACTGAAAACCCTCCTTGGCTTCAGAGTGTGTGAAAGGCAATATGTACGTACCGGTATATCCCAGCTGACAGGCAGGGGGAGTGTGGGGCTACCAACCTAAGTTACAACTCAAGTGCCAACTTAAATCCCAACTCATGAGTCAACTTAAGTCCCAGCTCAAGCGCCAACTTATGTTGCAATTCAAGTGCCAACATTAAGCCAAACTCAAGTGAAAGCTTAAGTGCCAACTCAAGTGCCAACTTAGGTCTCAGATCAAGTGCCAACTTAGGTCCCAACTCAAGCAACAACATAAGTCCCAACTCAAGTGCCAACCAAAGTCTCGAATCAAGCGCCAACCTAAGTGTCAGCTCAAGGGAAAACTTAAGTTCCAACTCAAGTGCCAGCTTAAGTCCCAACTCAAGTGTCACCCTAAGTCACAACTCGTGACAGCATACAAACTCAAGTGCCATCTTAGGTCCCAACTCAGACATCAACATAAGTCACAACACAAGCGAAAAATTAAGCCTCAAGTGCCAGCCTTAAGTGCCAGCCTAAGTCCCACTCAAGCACCAACTTAATCTCAACTCAAGGGCCAGCTTAGGTCCCAACTCAAGCGCCAAATTAAGTCCAAACTCTATCACCAACTTAAGTCCCAACTCAAGCGCCAAATTAAGTCCAAACTCTAGCACCAACTTAAGTCCCAACTCAAGCGCCAAATTAAGTCCAAACTCTAGCACCAACTTAAGTCCCAACTCATGTGCCAGCGTAAGCTACAACTCAGCTGCCAACGTAAGTGCCAACTCAAGAGCTAACTTAAGCGCCAACTCAAGCTTCAACTTATGTTGCACCTCAAGCGCGAACATAGGTCCAAACTCTAAGGGCAACTCAAACGATAACTTTGGTCCGAACTCAAGCGCCAACTTAGGTACCAACTCAAGTGACAACTTTACTGCCA
Organism: Coenobita brevimanus; assembly: GCF_032717465.1. Lineage (NCBI taxonomy): Eukaryota > Metazoa > Arthropoda > Malacostraca > Decapoda > Coenobitidae > Coenobita > Coenobita brevimanus. The sequence continues at coordinate 362,897 of NW_027642039.1, forward strand.
ACTCGTGTACAAAATAAAGTGTCAACTCAAGTGTTAAGTCCCAACTCAGGTGTCAACTCAAGTGTCAACTCAAGTGCCAACTCTAATCCCAACTCCCATTGTTCCAGCTTCTTTTGTTTTCATTTAGGCCAAGGTGAAGGTAGGGCTACTATATGTGGCCAATGGGGAGGGTAAATGGCAAAGAGAAATGTGTTTGGGGAGAGAAAGGGAAGATTTAGGGGAGATATAAGGACAGAGAGAGACTTGCTACGTAATGGGAAATATTTTAGGGGCAATAGAGGGAATCTTTAGGGAAATTTAGGGACGTAGAGAAGTGTCATAGGGGAAATACAGGGATATATTGCAGATACTTAAGAAATAAGGGGGGGAAATGGTAAGGAATTAAATGCAAACTAAATCGCCAAAGAAGAGCTGCTAGGGAGCTCTCTCTCTCTCTCTCTCTCTCTCTCTCTCTCTCTCTCTCTCTCTCTCACACACACACACACACACACACACACACACACACACACACACACACACACACACACACACACACACACACACACACACACACACACACACACACACACACACAAGTAGACCAATTTCCACCCTATAAGAATGATATCAAATTACATACTTGAAACAGAGAGCAATCAGATTTTACAATTCTGTCTCCTGTGTACCAGTTTGTCAGGGAGAGAGAAAAGAAAAGGAGTTGAGAGAGAGAGAGAGAGAGAGAGAGAGAGAGAGAGAGAGAGCACCGTCATGCTTTGGTACCGTAATCACAAAATCATCTCACCTGCTCACCTTCCCATGTTATATAAAGTCACCCTCTTTGTATAAATAATTTTCTTACGATCTGTAGTACTTCCTAGTCACCATCTTATATAAGTAAAAAATGAAATGTTTATGTGATTCAGTCATTGCATTCTTTTGATGATTTCTTCGTATCATCGCTCTTTCCTTTATATTCTTTTCCCTGTTCCTGTCTTTCTGTGTCTGTCTGTCCAGTGTTTTTCTGTGTGTCTGTCTGTGTATCTGTCGACTTATGTAGCTGTGTATGTATATTTATTTATCTGTGTATCTGTGTATTATGACTATTTATTCATTTGTCTTTGTATCCATCTACTGTATACTGTATACAGGTATACCTATACTTATTGTCGCATTCATATTCTGTTCATATTCGGTGTTTCTCTCTTACTGTTCTAGTTTTTAATAGATGTTACTGTTTTGTGTGTGTGTGTGTGTGTGTGTGTGTGTGTGTGTGTGTGTGTGTGTGTGTGTGTGTGTGTGTGTGTTATTGATCTGCCTCGTTCGTGTTGGTCTCTCCGTGTAGGCTGAACCCCATCTTTCATTGGGGAGAAAAGGTCAGACGATTATGATTATGATAATGATGATGATGACGGCTACATTGCTTCTGTATACTAGTTCAACTATTTACATCATGGTTAGATTATGTAGTGGATATTGCAGGTGGTTACGTTGGTAGTTAAAGCTTTTTTGTTCTTTCAGTTTCCCTCCATTCACTGACACAACACTTTGAGTTACTGTTCTCTCCCCACAACCATTCCTTCACTCTTACCTACATTTCCACCTAGTTCTCGCCACTAACAGACATGCACAAACCTCATTTGCAGTCCACAAACATTCCCTGCACTATTAGCAAGCAACACAGCATCATTTGCATATATATCGACTCTGAAATACTCCACCCATCGTTATACACAAGCAGCTTCACTCATCTCCGCAACTCTTGTTTTAATCCCTTCACCACAGGGATGTTTGTTTTTTCCCAGTTTACCATCTTGAATGTATTTAAGGTAGGAAGAACCCCTAATACTGATTGGATTAATGAAGGTACTAGGGAATGACCACTAATTTCTCTCCTATTCTTCCTCTTATATACAGGTTGTTGTCGCCACTCTTACTGATGTATTTGGATTTAACTTGGCACATATTCTCGCCCATTTGCAACTTATTTCCGGTAGCTCAGTGCCAGAAAAAGCGTGCTACGTCTCTGTATCCTTGCCAAAGCACTTCTTCGTGACTAGCATCATATTCTTGCGATAATCTATTGTTCCATTCAGCACTGAAGTTGGACTGATGGCAGTTTTTAGGCCAAGTTAGAGTAGAAAGAGTATAGTGAGGGTAAGACTGCGACGTAGCAAAAATAGGTCATCTTTCTTAAGTTACGTGTATTCGATGGGCACAGATCTGAGCCTTCTTTCATTTTACACCCTACATTTCCTCCACCATTACTTTTGTGTAGTGCTTTGGTTGGGTGTTGTTCCCTGCCTAGTGGTGGTCGTTTGCGCTGTGGTAGGGGGTCGTCCTTTGCCTACTGGGGTCGTTTGTGCTCTGGTAGGGGACGTCAGAGTGGGGGTCGTGTTTGCTTTGGTAGGGGGTCTGGAAAGGGGGGTTGTTCCTTGACTATTGAGGGTCGTGTGTACTCTGGTAGGGGGTCGTCCTTTGCCTACTGGGGTCGTGTGTGCTCTGGCATGGAGTCATCAAACTGGGGGCCCTGTGTACTGGAAGAAGGGGTCGTTCTTGCCTACTAGGGGTCGTACTGTTCCTTCTAGTGGTCGTACGTGTCCTGAATTCTGATGACTCACTTGCTGTCTGGCAAATGAACTCGCTCACACTTGACTAAACCCACTTGACTTTACTTTCCATTGTCTTGATAATACTCAGTTTTATTCATGTCTTTATATACCTGTATGTACAGTATATTGATGGTGTTAGAATTATCTTTGGTTCAGGGAGACAGGAGCTGCCTCTCTCTCTCTCTCTCTCTCTCTCTCTCACACACACACACACACACACACACACACACACACACACACACACACACACACACACACACTCGTCTTAGGAGGTAGAGAGAAAGAAATTTATGCAGGCCTTGGAGAGCTAAGTTTCATCTTACTAATGAAGCTTCCAATTTAAAACCTACTAAGCAAGGAAATCAGATAAGGTCAAAGTTATGGCAATATTATTGGCCAAATCTCTTCAACGGGCGACATATCAGTGACTTTCAATGACTTTCTTATTTACGAGACTGTACTCCTTTAACTCTAACTTGACACGGATTTTCGTCCTTTTGCAGCTTAATTCACATAGCCCATTTGCAGCAAAAGACAATAATACGGTTCTACGTCCTTTCCATAGCATTTCTACGCGACAGGCATAATATTCTAGTGCTATTGTATCCCTACAACTCAACATTCAGGATGGAGAGTATGGAATTTTAAGCTAAGCTAGTTTAAATGGAGTGTATTATGTCTTCTGTACTTTCTCAACCCTTTGGGAGTAAGAGTTTGGTAGTGCAGGTGGCCTGTGTACTGATGGTGGGTATAATGTCACTCACTCATGCCAGGAACAACTCTAGCTGTCTATTCAGATGATTTGTTCAGCTGGTAGTGAGTTATAGGAGCCTAGGAGTGGTAAGAGCGTTGCCTGTCCGTCTTTCAACTTTCTCAGATGTGAGTTGTTGCTGTTGTTTAACCCAGGTCTGTCTTGCCAAACACTCCCGTGCCCCACAGGTAAACAACTGCTTTTGTGGGGCCCTCTTACAGGTATAGTACCATACGAAGTACAGACACCATGTAGGGATCCGGTACCGCTTTGTATACAGCGCCTAACCAGGATCGAATCAGGGCCCTTCCCCACGGCAGTGCGTAGGGAAATATGAGGAAATTTGGGTCCGGGGTAGACGCTACAGCTGCTTCGCTCCACCCAGGATGCACAGTGCCACCACGTGTAGGCTTCTCGTCAGAGTCGCATGTGGGAGTAAAAGTTGACAGTGCAGGTGTCTGATGCTGAGGTGGATGTTGTTTGAGAGGGAAGCGGGCGGACGGGCTGAAGGACTATCTGATTTATATCATACGAGACAGGTGGCAGGGGAGACAGGCAGAGAAAGTTAAAGATATGGAGGTGAGGCACAGTTACCTCTGAACTTTTCTACCCATCTGTCTGTCTGTGTACCAGTCTGCAGCCTGTTTCATATGAATGGGCTCGAAATATGAACTTCCAGGAATTTCTGTCTCTATTTAATTGACTTTTCCCACGAAACACACCACACACGTTTACATGCCCTCACTTCTCTGTCTCCACCGAACCTAGTATTAAATCTCCAAGCACAACTGGGTTAGAGTCCAAAGTTATGTGTTGTAGATCAAGTTTTGCCAGTTAAAATGAAGAGAGAAACCTGTACTTTACACAGGAAAAATCATCCAATATATATATTACCATTATGCCTAGTGGTAATATATTGGACTATTTTTCCTGTGTAAAGTACAGGTTTCTCTCATCATTCTGACTTGCCATAAGTGCTTGGGATAGATTAAAAGCATCTACTTGCCCGAGTGCCAGGGGGTTATCTCATCCTCTCCATGCCCACAGTGGGGGCGGAGGGGCATTGGTTACAAGATTGTGACAATGTGAGACAACTTTTACCTGGTCGTGGTGTAGTGGTTTGCTGCCTTGCTCTCACCTGAGAGTCCCGGGTTCGATTCCCGGCATAGTGGTAATATATTAGATGATTTTGCCAGTTAATTTCCCCATCATGGGGTGGGTAGCAACGGGAACCAGAATATCCTGTCAGATGAATAGGTTTCGATTCATTCTTCATGCAATATTTAAACTACCGGATTCTATGGGTAAAATGCAAATAGCAGTGGGCTGTGGTCCCAAATAGCCTGAGATCCAAACCAGGCTGGGGCAAGGAACAGTTTGTGGGTATGAAAACAAAGGAGTCTTATATGACCTTCCAACAAACTGCAGGACATAAGAAAAACAAAATCCCTACCAAGACCATCACATTAGTCATGAATGTAAAAATCATGGATCATTTCTGCCAGTGAGAGTTTCATTTATCATAATATTCAGGAAGAATTTTATTGAACTTCCTGATTACTTTTCCATTTCACTTGAAACATGAATAGCCAACTTATACTTACTTCTTGTTGTTAGTTAGGCTTTATTTTTTGCTTAAAGATCAGAGAGGCTGTGTGGAATGTAGACTGGTGAGACGCGATAATATGTTTGGGGCGTCATTATACCTCATTGTGATCCTGTCTGCCTACTTGACCCAGTGACCTCTCTCTCTCTCTCTCTCTCTCTCTCTCTCTCTCTCTCCCAATAACAGTTCTGCACACTCATCATTTTCTTTCCACCATCGTCCCAGTTATCTAATATCGCTAAATCAATTCCTCCCTTTCATTCATACCAAATCTAAACATATAAACGAGGAACACATGCAAGGACATATTTTTACACCCAGTCACTCTCTCCACAACCAAGAATTCCACAGGCCTCCCAAGATGTCATTCTCTATCAGACAGTAGGCTTTTTCCCCATCTTGACGTCTCTCTCTTGTCACTAAAATCTTCACCCATTCTTATAACTGTCGCTCTAGAATGGACGAGGGAACAGATTGGGATGGTTTGGGGTGCACTGAGAGGCTGCTGGCTATGTGGCATGGGAAGCATCGTTGCACCAGTTCATCAGCTGTTTATTCTGCTTATTATACCTTAGCTTTCTCTTGTATGTTAGAACGTTTTTTGATATTGACACAGTTTACACACACACACACACACACACACACACACACACACACACACACACACACACACACACATCAATATCTAAAAATATGTCAATCTTTCTGTGTCTATCTGTCTGTCTGTCTATCTGTCCTTCATTAACTTAATTCAGTGCATGAAGTCTCGGGTCAGCCTTCAGTGCAGTATTCATGATAGATATAACACGGTCGCCAGAAGAACCATGTGACCATCTAATTAATTTTACTCTTGCGTTCAGCCTCTTGCAAAGTCTCTCCTGTTTTCTCTCAAAGGCTAACTATATGTCATCTCAGAGCCTGGTGGTCGTGTCTCTGCAGCTCTCTCACACGTGTTTAGTGCTCTCTGGCTGACACTAATAACTATATGTCATCTCAGAGCCTGGTGGTCGTGTCTCTGCAGCTCTCTCACACGTGTTTAGTGCTCTCTGGCTGACACTGATTGCTTTGGAGTCACCCTGGGCCTCAGTGTCTTCAATTAATGTGAGGCTAAAGACACCAGCCCAGGCAACAGCTATACTGTGAATTTATAGGCGTCTCTTATTTGGTATAAAGCTGATCTTATATGTGTGGGATGCTGTGACGCTGGTTTGGGTAGAAAGCTGAAATGTCTATCTATCTATGTATCTAACTATTTATCTATCTGTGTCTGTCTGTCCAGTCATTTATATAGAAACTACTGCTAAGGTACGAGAGAGAGAGAGAGAGAGAGAGAGAGAGACTAAATCAAATAACGAGTCTTACGCAGGACTCCATTATTTGTGCAGTTGTCTCTGGTCTTTTCGTCATTACATCAAAAACTCTTATTGAAGGCCGTTAGAGCTGGGTTTAGTGTCTGTCTGTAATGATTGGTGTCGCGTTTTCCGTTGGATAATTGAGTGAGAAATCTGGCGTCGCTGTCTGTCTGTCTGTCTGTCTGTCTCTGTCACTCTCTGATCGGAAATTCAATATCCCTTCCCTTACGCCTCGCAGTATGTCTACACGCCAGACTCCTTTATAATGCGTCCTTCATGCTCAGCTTATACAAGAGACTGAGATGTGGCTGGATGTCAGACTAGAGCAGGGTGACACAGACTCCTTCGTAGTGAGGCCCTTGGTCAATGTGTACGAGGGACTGAGATATGGGTGTGTGTCAGGCAAGAGCAGGGCGACACAGACTCCTTCGTAGTGAGGCCCGTGGTCAATGTGTACGAGGGACTGAGATATGGGTGTGTGTCAGGCAAGAGCAGGGCGACACAGACTGCGGCACAGTGAGGTTCTTGGTGTGTACGAGGGACTGAGATATGGGTGTGTGTCAGGCAAGAGCAGGGCGACACAGACTGCGGCACAGTGAGGTTCTTGGTGTGTACGAGGGACTGAGATATGGGTGTGTGTCAGGCAAGAGCAGGGCGACACAGACTCCTACATAATGAGGTGCGACCGCTAGTGTTGTGCTGGGAAGACTAGGTTGTAAAATTATCGGCCACCTTCAGGCCTTCTCGCTCCCTTTAATGTTGGTGGGGACTTCTTTTTTACATACTGTGTGTGTGTGTGTGTGTGTG